>NC_069384.1:94409000-94709000 GCF_027475565.1 Acinonyx jubatus
TTTTTTTTTTTTTTTTTTTTTACCGTTTATTTTTGAGACAGAGAGAGACAGAGCATGAACAGGGGAGGGTCAGAGAGAGAGGGAGACACAGAATCTGAAGCAGGCTCCAGGCTCCTAGCTGTCAGCACAGAGCCCGACGCGGGGCTCGAACTCACGGACCGTGAGATCATGACCTGAGCCCAAGCCGGATGCTTAACCAACTGAGCCACCCGGGCGCCCCTGGAGTCTCTTTATCTTAATAAGCCTTTGGTTAAATGAGTAACATGGAAAAGCACACATGGAACTCATGGCTAAAAGCTTTAATTAGTAAAGTGTGTTTCGTGTATTTTACATAACGTGGCCTAGGAATTATGGTGACGCAAGAACATGGTAGAATATGGTGGGGTTTAAGAATGTTAACGGTTTTTAGTTCTTAAGTACTTATTACAGGTCTTGGTACTCTTAATTCTTATGTGGTAAATAGGAAATGGAACTGCCTCTTTTTTATGCCTACTGTCGTCATTGCAGTTCTTTGGGAAAGGTATTATAAACCCCATTTTATAGATGAGAAAGCTGTGGGCGATGAAAATTAAATTGCTTGCTGCTGAATACTGGAGGATTTAGGTAGGAGGTTTCCTTGGGTCTAGTGCTATGGCTTGAAGAAAACTATGGATATGGGGGGGGAGGGAAGGATATTCTAACTTAATAGTGCTCTGACAAGAGGGAGCAGAGGTTAGAAATGACAAAATTATTTGTGATTTTTAAGATTAATATAAATTATTTTTATTTTTATACGATACATATAAAAGGGACTATTTTATAATTAGGTATCTGTATCTTTATATTTTCTGTTATATATTGCAGATCTTTGAAAAGGTTAATTATCTTATATGCTCCTCTGACATCAAGCATATTAAAATTTTAGCTCCTCTTTGAAGGCATCCTCGTCTCCAGTTACAATGAAGTGTTCTCTGCTATATATCTTCATAGCACAGGGAACCAAAATTCATAGCCTATACAGTGCTTTTTGAAAGTGTTCCTCCTGAAGGTTACTTACTCATCTTCACTTCTTGTAACACTGCTCAATAAAGTTATTTGCACATTTTAGGTATGTTGGATTCTTAGCAGAATGAACCTTTAAAAATGCATTGCTTACTTATATAGAGAAAATTCCATAAAGTTTTTATAGAGGAGCAAGAGGGAATTGATGGATGCAGTTGCTTTTGTAGTATCTTCCTTGCCAAAGTGATTGTGGATTGAAAAGTTAAAAGACCATTCCTTTAAGTTTTCTGGAGGGACTGAACTAGCTGCATCCAACCAAAGTAGAGGCTTAAAATTTGCCACAATTAAATTTTTGGAAGTTTTTTTCCTTTGTTTCCTTCTTTTTTAGAGACATTAGAAGAAATGGACAGTGAGTTGCTCAAGTGTGAATTCTGTGGGAAGATGGGATATGCTAATGAATTTCTTCGGTCAAAACGATTCTGTACTATGTCCTGTGCCAAAAGGTATTTCTATTCTCTTGACTTTCCTCAAGCATAAACCAACAACTACTGTAACAAAACCAAAAAACTTGTAGAGTTTACCGGTGGCCAAAACTAGATATTGTAATATAGAGGAAGAATATCAAATAGGCATTATCTGGAGCTACTTTGATATTTAGTTATTAAATTTTGTTCTGTGAAAATTACATATTCATAACATTTACAGTGAGTTTTACAGCATATTCTGATACTGAAGTAGCAATCTCATGTTAAAAATATGCTTAGGAGAATCTCTCCTGTGAACAGACAGACTACTAATCCTTAAGGTATCAAAACAGTATTTCTTTTATCACCTGGTTGTTGGTCAGTATTAAAATACCAAGATTTACTTTGTTTTTTGTTTATTTTATTAATTGAATTTTAATTTTATTAGAGAGCCTGGGGAGGGGAGAGAGGCAGAGGGAGAGAGAGAATCTCAAGCAGGCTCCACTCTTAGTGCACAGCCCAATGTGGGGCTCAATCCCACGACCCTGGGATTGTGACTTGAGCCAAAATCAGGAGTCATACACTCGACCCACTGAGCCACCCAGGCACCTCAGGATTTACTTTTGTTTTAAAATGTTTTAATTTGTTTTAATTACATCCTATTTATTTTAGCTTTTTAAGTGGGACAGCTGTAGCACAATTTCTCCACATTGTTACATTATCAGAGAACAAAATATGTCTTTTCTAAATCTCTATTTTCAATAGTAATATTATAGGTAAACAGTACTAATAACAAAAGAAATGTTTAGGGTCTTCGTTACTCTTGTCACAGATTTAGTTTACATTAAAAAAAAAAAAACCTGATGCTGATAATAAATCCTAATATAAGTATTCACCACTAGAGGTGAGGTGTATGTACAGATTATTTTGAAATTTGTTCTCTGTTCCAGGAAGTGATGATTCTCTCAAAAAATATAAGATCTTAATTGTTTACATCTAGGGATTTTCTTGCTTGAACATACTATTTAGTATGGTGCCACTTAAATATACTTAGTAAAACTTAAGTAAGTAATAGAAGTATTTTCCACCAAAAATGGCTTCATTTGGTTTCTCATGTCAATTTTTTATTCACATATTATCTCACGTTATTGATAGCCCTAAGCAAGTTCTATAACTCCTGTTTAAACTTGGGAGTTTTCCATAAAAAGACTAGTGGCTCTCTGGTTCTAAGTGATTAACAACTCTGAGGAGAAAGGGCAGCCTTTCATAATATTTTAAAGGTCTTGATTATTTAGAAGTTATTTCAGAACATTTAATGCTACCATCACTCCTCCCAGAGATGATTACTGAGTTGTCAAGTTATTCTACGTAGATGAATTTCTTTAGAAGGTTAGGGATCTTAACATAAGAGAAATACAGAGCAAAAAAGAGAGGATAAATTAGGTCAGGGAAGAAATGCTGCTATTTACATGTCTGCCTTGGAGATTTAAATATTTAGGGCCTAAACAGCGAGTGTAAGGTTAGTCTCTCTTCTCTCTAGTCTTGGAGGAAGGAAGGTTTGTGAATGGAAATTGCTATGAATGGAAATCAGAAACCTACAGCGCTGAGCCCACAGATCAGCATAATGAACACAGCTGAGCTTGTTGAATTGTTTTAGGGTAACATGAAGTGGCCATCAGGACACTTTTTGTTAATTTTAAGTTTATTTAGGAGACAGTGAATGTGTGAGTTGGGGAGGGTCAGAGAGAGAGAGGAAGAGAGAAAATCCCAAGCAGACTCTGCCCTGGGCTTGATCCCAGGGACCCTGAGATCATGACCTGAGCTGAAATCAAGAGTCAGACACTTAACCAAATGAGCCACCCAGGTGCCCTGTGAACACATTTTTAAATATATATATATTTTTAGGGAAAAAATAGCTTATTCATTTTCATGGTACTCCTTCCACCTCCTGATATCTTCATAAAACATAGGTGAGGAAAATACACTTTGGTATCTGTATATTGGTCCTAGGATAGTTATCAATAGCAAAGTTAATTGGGATTTATTCTTGTCATTTTCCTGAGAAATCTTAGAGGAAGAGTCTTGACAATATGAAGTTACAGTGCAGTTCTTTTTAAAAATATTTTTAAGACCGTGAGGTGGCAGGGACAGAGGATCCGAGGCAGGCTCTGTGCAGACAGCAAAGAGCCCGATGTAGAGTATGAACTCATGAACCGTGAGATCATGACGTGGGCTGAAGTCAGATGCTTAACCAACTGAGCCACTCAGGTGCCCCTACAGTAGCAGTTTTGGATGTATAAAAAAAGAGGAACTGTATGTATTTTTCTTAGCCTTTCTTTAGCTTTTCAGAAATTTGTTTCTTAGATTATCTCTTCTGCTTTTTTTTTTTTTTAAGTTTATTTATTTTGAGAGAGTGAGAACGTGAGAGAGTGGAGGGGCAGAGAGAAGAGAGATAATCCCAAGCAGGCTCTTCACTGTCAGCACAGAGCCCAGTGTGGGGCTCCATCTCACAAACTGTGAGATCATGACCTGAGCCAATCTCAAGAGTTGGATGCTTAACTGACTGAGCCACCCTGGGCATCCCTTGCTCTTCTTTCTAGGGAAGGGGTTGGCAAACTGTACCCAGGCCAAGTCATCTGTGTATCCTGTTTTTGGATGGCCCCTGAACTAAGGATTGTTTTTCAATTTTTAGGGGGTTGGAAAAAAGATAAAAATAATATTTCACGACACATGAAAACTATGTGAAACTCAAATTTTACTCTAAATAAAATCTTATTGGAACACAGCCATGCTCATTTATTGTTCATGGCTGATGGCTGCTTTCATGTTACAGTTACAGTGTTAAGTAGTTGTGACAGTCTTGTATTGTCTACAAAGCCAAAAATATTTACCGTCTGGTCCTTTGTAGAAAAAGTTTACCAGCCCTGTTCTAGGGCCTTGAAGCCCAATAAACACTCACAGGACTTTTTTTAAACTGTCATCATGTCTTACATTAAAAAAACATTAGTCTATTTTGATAAAATGAAAATAATCTTCCAGCCAGTTTTAAAGAATTATGTGTATTTGAATTTCCTAAATAGAACTATGATGAATTTGTGCAACTTCAAAATCTCAACTTTACGTTTTCACTCTTTGATTTCAGTATTATTTGAAAAATCTTTTACTAGCCATTTGAGATTTCCCTCTCTCTACTATACTAACCTTTCTTATTAATCTCTCTTCAGAAACGATTACTTAGGAAAATAGTTTCAACATCTACACAATTAATTCAAACTTCTTTTTTCCTGGAGCCTTGAATTATTTTGCAGTAAATAGGTTATCCTCTATATCATGCTGTTATTAGGAGAAAATATCAACACCTATTGGTATCCAATAATGTATTGAGAGCTATATTATGATATATACAGAGACCATTTTTTGACTGTCACCATAAGTAAATCCATTGAACACTACTATGGTTTACTTTCTGAGGTATCACAGTCTTTAATGAAGTATCTGGCACTTACTGATTCACAAGTGCACTTTAAAGTCATAATTAAATACTAAATGGAGTGTTCCATATATCATTTAATATTTTTTCTTACTTGAATTTCTTAGGTACAATGTTAGCTGTTCTAAAAAATTTGCACTTAGTCGTTGGAATCGTAAGCCTGATAATCAGAGTCTTGGGCATCGTGGCCGTCGTCCAAGTGGCCCTGATGGGGCAGCAAGAGAACATATCCTTAGGCAGGTCTGTAGAAACCTTGCTTCAATGTACAATACCCTTTTCAGAAATGTAAGGAAAGTGCAATGCTGTATTTTACTTGTACTACATTTTCCAGCTTCCAATTACTTATCCATCTGCAGAAGAAGACTTGGCTTCTCATGAAGATTCTGTTCCATCTGCTATGACAACACGCCTGCGCAGGCAGAGTGAGCGGGAAAGAGAACGTGAGCTCCGGGATGTGAGAATTAGGAAAATGCCTGAGAACAGTGATTTGCTACCAGTTGCACAAACAGAGCCATCTATATGGACAGTTGATGATGTCTGGGCCTTCATCCATTCTTTGCCTGGTATGTAATTCACCACTTTGGCCTTAATATTTTTCTTGTGCATTCACACACAGGAATGATGTTAGATCCATCCACACCTATTGCACTAAAGGGCTAGAGAAGTACTATGTATATGTGTTAATTAAATGGCATTTGCTATTGAAATGTGATTTGTTTCCTCTTGCTTATTCCCTCAGCACAACTGGGTATTTTCTCATACCCCCCAAGTCGATAAAAACTGACTAGTCCTGCTTCTGCTGTGACACCTCAGCCGGTGAAGATATTAAAGGTGCTCTCTTCTCTTCAGTCTGATTTCTCTCGAGAGGTCAGTAGAGAGATTGAGTCAGACACTTCTTCCCTTCTCTTCTATTTTTCTATTCCATTTCCTCTTTATTTCCTAATTTAACCTTTTTTAAATAAAATAAGAGAGACTATATATATATTTTTTTCTTTTTGCATTTTTGAAAGCTAATCAAGACCTTTTAGAATATGATAACATTTTGGTTTCTTTTTAAAAAATCAAGCTGGTTCTTTTAAAGGAAGCTGCATTCCTTGATTCTTTTCAATAAGTAGACATCAAGAACACTTCTGGAATTTGATTTTTTAAGTAGACAACTAAAATTCATTTATGATATTCCATTCCAGTATTGAGGGTAACTTTCTTATTTATGTTTTTTCTGCTCTCTCATTTTGGTACTCTTTCCATCAGCTTAATTCTTTATGTTCTTTATCTTTTTTTAATGCAACAGTCTTTTATATCTACTTTCTCCAAGGGGCTGGTTACTAAAGATAATTGCAGCATTGCTTATGATGAGACCCACACTGATTATATATATTAAGAGTATATTTTTTTAAAATCAGCAAATCTTATTCATTCCATTATGAATATGGAAAGCAAGGAGATTTTTTAAATGTTTGCTCCATTTTGATTTTATTGTGAATCATACTGTTTCTCTTGACACAAGCTTTCCAGAAAAGTATATTCCCTTTGAACTTGTCTACAGACTTAGTAAAATTAATCCAGCTACTTTTGCTGATTAATCTATGAAGGTAACCACTATCTCAGAAGCAAACCTACAGTTAATGTGCTGAGTGAAGAAAGTATATTCAGAACTAGTACTACTTTAAAAAAACCTGTCATTTTACCTTATATACAGAATTCTATGACATTTTATTGTTTTTTCTTTAAGGTTTATGCATTTATTTTGATGGAGAGAGAGTGGGGTGTGGGGCAGGGAGAGAGGGAAAGAGAATCCCAAGCAGGCTCTACATTGTCAGCACAGAGCCCAGTGTGGGGCTTGAACTCAAACCATGAGATCGTGACCTGAGCCAAAAGCAAGACCCGGTTGCTTAATTGACTTGAGCCATCCAGGCGCCCCATTTTATTATTTTTCAGTGCCTTGTTTTAGAAATGCTAAATAAGTCTTTTTTTAATTAAACAAGTTATAGTCACTTTTAAAGAAAGATTGCAATTGTTTTAAAGAGAGGATACATTTTTCATAGAAGATTTTGAAGCACACACCTAAGAAAACTTAGGTGTGAGTTAAGCGCTGACCATAGAGGTTTTGAATCTGCTTTAAAAACTGGTATGTTAGAGGATGGTGAGTTTTCACTGGTTGTGGTTTTAATATATGAGGACTGAAATAAATTTTAGTTTTTAGGCCAGTCTAGATATCATGAGAATTAACACTGGAATCTTTACTGATCCCCTGGGGCTTGACTTTGATTCTGTCCTCTTCAGAAGTAGTTTCCACATGGGGCGTGTGAACTGTTAGCCTGATTTCTCATTTGGGGGAAACTATTTCCTTTGGGAAAGGAGGGTTTGTTCATAACCTGAGGAAAGTAGTTGGTCAAATAATGAACAATTAATAGATATCTGATTCTTCTAGCATTTCATATGCTTTTTTTTTTTTTTAGAACAAAGGCTAAATTCTTGTCTCATTCTTGCTTCTTCAGTTGAAAAAAAATATTGCTTATAGCTTGAGATGCTTGTCTTACTGAGTTCATTGAGACACAATTTTGCCAGTTATTCAAAGAATATTACATATCATTAAAGGGAAACTGCTTTATAATTTAGAATTGCTTGGTATTGTGTAAGTCTGCTTAATGTAACTCTGCTTTCCTTTTACTGATTAAATGGGACTATTTCCAAACTGCTTTGACAGGCTAAATAACAAGATTATCTGTGTGATCAGTTCTATCTTCTTTCACAAAGTTTCTCTGAGTAATTAATGTCTGTGACTTAAAGAAAATCTTCTATCAGAAAATGCTTTTGTCTTCATTTCTGTGTACTCCTTTGGCCTTTGTAAACTTGTTTGAAGCCTCTTTCAAGCTCATTCAGGACTGTGTTCCACCCCCCACCAAGAAGTCTACTTTCAAACTTTTCTCATAGAAGGAACGAGCTTATAAATTTTGTAATCTCTTATATTTTCATTCTTTCCAGTTGAGATAGACTTCCCTCTTTATTCAGGGCACTTATATTTACTCCTAGAGTTTGCTCTTCTCTTTGTGTAATATCATCTTGTGAACCATCCTGGTGAGACCATGTTAGAGCTGGTATGCTTTATACCCAATCTCAGAGCTGTTACCACAGTGAAAAATTATTTTCTTCTCAAGTTTTGTGTATTCAGAAGTTCTCTAGAGGAACGATTCTTGTTTTCAACTAACTGCAGTTCTCTTAACTCTTGTTACAATGCAAACATCAGTTTATTTGGTATTTATCGATTTGTGAATTTGTACTAGATTCACTTTTTCTGTAGGCATATAAAGTAGGAATTATCTAAAAATATATGATTATTGGTTTTCATAATACTAATATTGGGACTTGTTTACATTGTGGCAAGTGATCTATTTCACCAGCCTGAAATTTTGTGTAGAGTGCTTTCATTTTGGGTTTAGCTGAAAAAGTGGACGTTGCAAAGTATAGTTGTGACTCATGTCCGTTTGTAGAGGCCGAGATGCCCATCTTGATAGCTGCTTCTGGTGACATAAACCCAACAAGGTGACTGGTTGCTGCAGGTAGGATATGTTTGGTAGGAGTCCCTGGGGCACCAGCCATTTTATAGAAGTAGATTCTAGTGTCAGAAACTCAATACCTTGAGCGTCTAAAAATTTTTTGAAAATTCACTTTTCTTTAATGAGTTTCTGGAAGAGTATTTGCTTCTGCCTCCCCACCCCCACTTTTTCTTTTTAAAGTAATTTTATTTTTTCATTTCTATACTAATGTATAGTATAACTACCCTTAGTTGTGGTTGGCTTAAGAGAGTTATCGATCCAAAATTCTGAAGATAATGCATTCCTACTCAATCATGTGGTTTCCCAAAACATTTTTTGTTCTTTATTATTTTGCTAATACATTTACTTAGTACCAGAAGACATTTGAAGAGGGATCTCACAATACAGAGGAACAAAAACATGCTATACATTTCCTCATGGAAAACTCCTTGTTTCTATTCCCAAACGTAGCTCTTACAGTCCTCATTACTTCTCATTGCTCCTGTTTTCTGACTCTAAGTAAGTCCTGCCCTATCTTTCTCTCTCTTTTCTTTTCCTGTGTTCTTGTAAGTAAGACTGAAGAGAGAAGAACATTAGTTCTTTCATAAAAAGAACGATGAAGTCACAACTAGATGCAAGATTAGTCAGTTTTGTCTGCCCAGTTTTGAGAGCTACCTCTGGGAAAAGAAAGGGAGCTTTCTATGGTGAGTAATCCGATTTTAACTGTATAATTTCTTTTATATGGTAAATGGCAAAGCTGTAACAGTCTGCATAGGGTACTTTTGAAAGGTCAGTTTTTAAGTCTGAGAAATTAAAATAGAGAAGTTAAAAAACTGACTGCTATATATGAAACAGGAAAGAAACAGTACTAACAGAGAAGATGGGAAAAGAAATAACCAAGAGAAGGCCATACAGCTAAATACAGAAAGAAGTGTATTATTACTATTACAAATAGCTCCTCTGTGCCAGATTCTGTTTTTGTTCATTGTTTGTTTATTCACTCATCCAGTCCTTCACTTATACAAGAAAGTATGTATTTAGCCCCTAACAATGCTTTGAGCATGGTGCTGGGGTTCTAGGGATGACATCATTATCTTCTATAAACAAGAGGATGACACATTTGCAATAGAAAGGATAATCATTTCAGCAGAGTTGTGCTATCCAGGGGTGTAATATAACCATTTCTAGTTTTCATTATCTTTGTGTTTTCTCTTAGAATGTTGATTTGAATAAAACTGATTTTAAGCTGTTTTTATTCTTAAATTCATTTTTTATAATTTCACTCTTATAAGGAAGCTTCCACATTACTGCATTCTCTCCTTTCTTGGTTCCTTAACTCATTACATTCCCTGGTTGTTTCCTTACCCTTCGTGGGGAAGTTTACTGAGTAACCTGGCTGTGCAGACTTTGGTAGATAATAAAAACGTTTGAGGTTCAAGTAGATGTTAGCATTGTTACCTGCTGAAGCACCTGGTTTACATTGAGAGATAAAATATTGTTTGGTAAGAGATTAGGCGGGCAAGCTTATGATTTCAATGGGGATTTATGTTTTCTTACCAAAAATGGAGATGAGTCCAGTGATGCTAAGATATGAAGTTGGAATACAAGTCAAGCAGTGTAATATATTTGAGCAGCATTACAGTAGATTGATACTACAATCTTGATGGTTTGGTTCTTTCCTGAGTGAAAAATAAAAATGTTCTAAATGTGCTTGGCAATTGAAGGTTGGAAATTCGAATAAGGTACAAATGATGCCGAAAAGGGTATTCTGGTATTTGAGAAAACATTTCTAAATTGTTACTCACATGGCAGAACATTACATTTTATTCCTTCATACATATATGTGAAGGTTTCTTATACAAAGATAAGTTCATGACGTGTAATAACTAGTTAATCCAATCTTGTTATATGTGTGGCATGCTTTGAGGTAATACATTATCCTTTTTGTCAAGGTAGGTTGTATCTGGACCGATGAATCTACATTTTTCCTGACTTTTACTAATTATTTCTATATTATTATTTTTAGAACAAGAATTCCAAGTAAATTGCTTTACCTGGATATCAAATTAATTCTTACTTTCAGAATGCCAAGAAACACTCTCTTCTTCAGGAGTGAACCCAAGACTACCCTAAATAAATTTCATTTGTTTCCCAGCCTGTATTTCAGATACTCAAACCTACTGAGAGAATAACTGTCACTGTTAAAGTAACACCTGGTTGTTACATAATAATGCTAACTTCCGTCCTCTGATCAAATTCCAGGCTGCCAAGATATTGCAGATGAATTCAGAGCACAGGAGATTGATGGACAGGCCCTTCTTTTGCTAAAAGAAGACCATCTTATGAGTGCAATGAATATCAAACTAGGCCCGGCCCTAAAGATCTGTGCACGCATCAACTCTCTGAAGGAATCTTAACAGGATCATGAAGCTGTAAGAAAACAGCAGTTTTACTCTTCTTAAACAAACTTGTAAGGTAAAGCCTCAAGCTGGCCTAGAATGTTATCATATATTGTGGTGGATAGCCAAGCACATTGGGATCTCCACATCAAAAGCTGATATTTCTTCTACAGATACAGTAATTCATCATACATTTTCTTAATTAGCCAACATTGGTAAAATTAATTTTACAGGTTACATGCAACATTGAAAGACTTGATATAGAGGGCCATGATATTTTTCAAAGAAACGTGTTATACTAGATAATTTTTTAAAGGTGATGTTTATCGTTAATATAAAGAATCCTTTTAAAAGTAATTTAATGATTTACATTTTTCCTCTTTTGATTCGGTTTTCTTACACATTTTTCTACCCTGTAAGTTTTCTATAGGTTGTCATGAGAGATATAATTTAGGAGTAATTTAGGAATAGTTTAGTAGGAGTCCAGTGACTGGAATTGTATGCAACGAGATATCAGTTGTACATTTTAAGAAACATGTCTGTCAGACAATTGCTTTGTCTATAAAAAGGATTGCATTCTAGCATGAATAATACTAATCTGGAAGTCAGAAGAGTTGGTTTCTATTCCAAACTTGCCCAAGAATTTGATGTGGCTGAGAAAGTTAGTTTTCTTCTTAGTTTTTGTACATTTAGAGCAGTGGTTCTCAACAGAGGTCAGTTTTGCTCCCAGGGGATATTTGACAATGCCTAGGGACATTTTGGTTGTCATAGCTTGGAGGGGTTGGGGAGGGTTGTTATTGGCATCTGGGTCATGGAGGACAGGGATGTTGCTAAATATCCCACAGTGCACAAGACAGTCCTCCAAAACAAAGATTCATCAAGTCCAAAATGTCAAGTAGTGTCAGGGTTCAGAAACCCTGATATAGGAGTAATAAATGTTGCTCTTTTTTACCCAGAGGGTTAGTTTGAAAAGATGAGACATAATAAGGAATACATTATACAATGGAAGTATTTCAGACAGCATTAATGTTCTGCAGAAGTATTTTGCCCAGTTTTATGCATACTAGAAAAAGGGAAAATCCACTAAATTGACCTATAAAACTAAAATCCACTAAATTGACCTGTAAAGTAAGGACTAGCATACAAATAATTTGAGTCTCAGAAAGTACGAATTCATATTCTCTTTCATAGAGCAGCAGAGAGCTGCTCTGCACTGATGAAGGCATAATATCATTATACCTTATGAACCAGTGCATAGCCTTTGCTGGCAAGACAGTAGTTTGTAGTGGATATGTGTTTGGTCTTTGGATTTTTTCTAATGTTGAACATGCTGGGTCTAGCTAGAATGCACATTCCTTTTTCCTTGACTAAACCTTTGCATGCTTCCTACAAAGTTCCCACCAACTAGTATCTCTTGGATTATCACATATAATTTTGTATGTACATGTTTTACAGAAAAAACATTTTAAAACAAAATTTTTCACTGAACAGTTAGTGTTCTATCAGAATTATGACATTAAAACAAAATTGTTGTGGGAGCCCTGAGAGCCTTATTGTCGGGAAATAAAAAATTTGTTTTAATCCTTTTTATCTCTACCACACGATGGAAATGTTTTAAAATAGAAGGAACATACACAGATATTTGGCAGACGTTCAGTAAGTGGGGAAGAGTCCATGGGTTTCAGTCATTGTCACTGCTCTTTTCAAAAAGATTGTGTTGAGCTAGTAGAAGACTAAAGATGTCATTAAGGACATCACAGATATTTATCTTTTGGCTTTGTGTACATTAGAGAATGTTGATTATTTTTATACAAAAATACAGCGGGTAATTTTTTTAATCTTTAGATGCCTCTTGTTTGAATGTATGCTTTGTGGGATTCTTTTGTGTAGTAATGTTTAAAAAAAAAAAAAAGATGTTTACTGATAGTTATGTGTAGGATTAGAATGTGTAATATAGTGTAAGGCTCAAGTTCCAGACCTACAATAGCTTGTAGTCTATGTTACATATTTCTTTATATCACATTGTTAATTATTGGATTAAAGTTTCAAGGAAAGGTAGGAACTCTATAGTCAGTTTTCATTTATTAGCAGTTAATCATTATGACAGTTGTCATATCCTTGGCTTTTCCCCCTCATCTTGCCGTTTCAGAACACAGGAATAGGCTAAGCATTAATAGGATGGTCCACTGTGTGCGGGGTGGGTGAAGAGCACACAGGGAAGTCTCCCGTGGAATTAAAACTTTATCATAGATGATCCACAAGCAACTGATTTCGGGGTAGACTCCCTTAGCAATAATGGGTACCTCCCATAACTAAATTATCTGTATAGCCTTTAAGGTATTAGAACTATGTTACAGGTTCTCCTTTTCTTTACTGTCTCTTTTAGTATCAGTCATTATATACTGATTGAAAGCCCTTGTGCGTAGCACCATGTTAATATCCAAGAAAGCTTACCAGAAGGGGGATTTCCATTGAGAGCACCTTATAATCTTAAATCTTGTAATCTTAACAGTAGTCCAGATCTCTTGACCTCACTCAAAACATACCCAGGAAATATACTTGCTTCTTTCAGCTGAGCTATTTTGTTTAGAAATGGCCTATTTGCTTTCAACTGGTAGTTTTCCCTATTGATGCAACTGTTTTTTTTTTTTTTTTCTAGAGGATTTAATCTTAAAAATCAAAGCTTCAGTTAAATATGAATATAGATGATAACACTGGATGTCCATTTCTCTTCTAAGTTCTAAGCACAGTTCTGGTATGATACAGGTGGGGAGAGTATTATTTTCTGTTTCCATCATGCTACTAAATTGTTTTAGGATTTTCATTGATGAGAAGGAATGACAGAGAACATGGGAAGTTCTTCCTGTTTTTGCTAAGTGTACATTTTCTGACTTTAAACTGATGCACTCTTTTCCCTTTGAGGGAAGTAAAAAAAACGTACAAGTTTCAAATTTTATTTACTTTAAGCCATGTGTTCCTAAGAAAAAGTGAGAGAGTTGGTTTGTAGATGTTTTTGCATGACATGGATTCTCATCAAGCCTAGTGTAGTAGGCATGTGTCTGACAGGCTCTGCACCTTTGATGTAATCATTGTCATATAAGGCAGAGTACTGTCCCAAAACCTGTCACTTTTTGAGTGGCATATAACTTTCCAGGATGGTACTTTTGATTTGCTGTGGCATCGCTAAACAGACATTTTCCTTAGTCTCAGCTTAAGGGCTGTCATGTAGGAGTAGAGAAGGTAGAATGAGGGGAAGACATGTTAGTGAAGAGGCGTGAGAATGGGAAAGAGGCAGACAAGAGACCTGCCACTTTGCTTGTCCCACTTCAACACTGAACAAATTTCTGCACTTTTGACGTTAATATTCATGATTTACCTTAAGTAGAAATGATTTTTTTTTAGATAGCCCATTGTTTGTTTCCTAGTGTGTTGAAACACTTCCTTAGAACTGTCTGAAGTATTGCTGTGCCCATACCTTTGAATAATTTTTGTGTGAAATTATAGACATTTATTCAAATACCGGTCCTAGGCTGAAATCTGTCACAGCATCCCCTATCACTGACTTGTTCAATTAAATGTTATAAAGTCCCATTTGAATTTGCAAGGTTCTGGTACTGTCATGGCACAAGTATGGTGGGAAGGCAATATATAGATTGTATAGTCTTCGGTTGTGTTTATATGGGTGTAAACAGTTTGAGAAAGAATAAACTATTGTAGACATACGTGAATGATGCTGCCCTCACAGCCATATTGAGTAGATGAAATCCCTGGCTGGACACACTGTTAAAATGTTTTAAAGACATTTTCAGCTAGAACAGACTGATTATATTTTGTGGCTTGAAGAGCCTCACCCTTAATGAATGGCAGGAGCACATGCTGCCTCGTGTGCAGCTGACACTGGGCATTGCCTGATAGCATGAAAGGGCCTCGCTTCCTGCTTTCCTCTCCTAAAGCCTATTCCAGCCCTAAGGGAACTGAGTGAAAACTTGACACTTTTGCCTGAAAATCCTTAGAGAGGATTTTGTAGTGGCGTTAATTTTAGGAAGGTAATTGGGGCAGGACTTTCTAACACCTAACAGTCATGTGTCAGTGAAACCTTTGGGCAGTGGACACTGGCCCAACTATGCAGTGTTTGTTCACTCTGTTTCCTGTGCACCATATATGTAGCTGGGCCTTAAGGAAGGTTTTTCAGGGTGAAGGATAGGGAAATGGAGGAAGTGACAAATAGGAGGAAAACATTCTAGACCCAAGAGGGTAATAATACAGTTAATGGAGTGAGGTTGTGTAGTATAGATAGGACCTTCAATAGTTCAAAATAATACATTGTAATGGTTTGATCCCAGTTATAGCAATAAAATTCGCCTGTAACCATACTCATTCTTTCACTCTCTGTCAAGTGATTCTGCCCCTAGGAGCATATCAGTAGTTCCAATGATACAGAAGCTAGTGTTTTTGACTTCAAAAAAAAAGGTGACAACTATTGTACTTGGAGAATATTTGTCAAAAACTCAAAGGTTAATTATTTATAATTGAGTTATTGGACCTATAGAAGGGAGTATCCACTTTCAGATACCACAGTTGAATCACCCTTGTAGATTGTTATAAAGGCATTTTAAGATAGTATTTTGTTAGATTGTATCTAAGAATTGGATGACTAAAGAGCTATCTTTCTCTTTATCAGTGTGGATTTCAGCGGAAGCCTACCTCTATTTCTTTGATGCACAGTAGTGTGGATCATAAAATGAACTGTTTAATTCACATTCATTAGCATTGGTATTTTATGAGTCTCTTTAAAAGCATTTGATTTCATCTTAAAGATTGTAATTTAATTTAGATAAGCACAAATACAGTATTAGGAAAAATAAATATGCAATCTTACTGAAATTTAATTTCAATCTATTATAAGCTGTACATCTTTAAAAAAAAAATACTCTTTGGAAAGATATTCCTCTTTTGTTAGTCCATAATATGTACACTATATAGTTTCCTTCATAGCAACAATACAAGCCATTTCTTCAATAAAGAAAAAAAATGTTGAAAATTATATTATCTTCTTTGGAAAAAGTTTCCTAAATTTTTAAGAATTTAAAGTTTTACATGTTATTTTTTAGAGCTTATTTAATCTATTTTAAAATAATACTATGAGAAGGCATTTTTTTCTTTTTTTTTTTGAAAGTTAAAAAGCACTAATACAAATCAGCATCATTTTCCAGAGCACAGTGTTTGGCTTTTTTTGAACTTATTTCACAGACATTAAAAGGGAGTGGCCTCCCTACTTCTCAGATCTGAGGCCTCGCTTCTCTAATGAAAATCCCCTGTTCTACTTGAACCCATGAACACACACCTCTTAAGTGCCATGTTTATGGGACCTTTTGGGAAGTGTTTTCCAAGAATGTTTTTTTCTTTTTTTTATAGCTTGTGAACATTTAATTTTATTTAAAGATGATGATTTTAAAACTCTCAGATATTGGAGAAGAAGGTACATTAGAGAAGTATTTTTTCCCTGCTTTTGAATAGTATAATTGCTTTTAGTGATATTGATGGCATCAGTATGAGTCCATAGAAAGAAAACCTGTACAAAGGTTTTAAAATGTATTGTTGAAAAGAAGTGATGAATTTTAATTTGGAAAAAACTGAATATAAAATATTGCTAACATGGCATAGTGTTAAATATAACAGTAATTTAGTAAGTCCTTTTAGACCACCTATTTAAATTGACTCCAGTAATCTTCTTAAGGATTGATCGTAGCCATCATTTATTGGCTTAAAAGTTAAACTTCAAGGAATATATATTATCAGTGTTAAATCCATGTTTTGTGGAGCTTTAATTAATGGAGGTGAAGAAGTTGGTGTTCATAAGATACTGGTGGGGCTGGTAGTGAAATAAACATCGATCTATTTTAGAAAGAAGGAATTTTTAGTTTTGCCTCAAGCAAACCAGAAGTGTCCACTGCTTAAAATCTGTTTAGAGTGCTGTGTGTTAAAGTCTTTTTGCTTTAGGTAGTACCAAATAATCTACTTCAGTAATAAATAATAGATGAATATGATGAATGAAGATAAAGGCTGGCTGGGGGGCTGGGAATTCTACTTCCAGTTGGTGAATTAGCTGGTGTGTGACACCTCAGGCAATTACTTAGCTTTTAATCTGTTTCCTCTTCTGAATATACAGTATGGAGCCTATACTACTCAAAATGCTGATTTGTGTTTAAGTCATCTTTAAGGTACCTCCCAGATCTAGAACTATGATTCTACGTATTTTTAAATACTTCTACTTAAATGCTTTTAAATGCTTCTACTTAATTCTCTTTCCCTTTTTAATGGTTCATTTCATACTTAAGAGCTTTTGCTAAAAGAGAATTGTTAAGCATCCATTTCCTGGTTCACCTATATATACAGTCTTTGTTCTCTTAAGGATTTATGTAGAGAAGAAAAATTACACAGACAAGCAAATGAGGACATTTTTCTAAATGCTTCTTGCTAGTTAACCACTGAACCTGTGAACACATAGGAACATTGTCATTCATGCATTTTTCCATTCGTTTAAAATGCAAGCCATTTGAACACTTATGTGAAATGTGTGGTATATATGACAGGAACTAGTAATAAGTGAACAAAATCTTCCAAAACAAAATTCTAATTGTGGCTTAAAACAAACATGGACATTATTTACTTACTGTATCGAACTGAGAGGGAAACTTTTATGCACTGGGTGAAGTATTTAGCTAGATGACATCGGGGCGGTGGGGGTAGGGGGTGGTCTGGTGAATCACAGCACAATTCCTAAAACACATTTCACATACAAATCAGCCAATAATAAACCTGATTAGGTTATAAAATCAAGGGCACCTAATAAGGATCTACATTCTGAGACTTTTGTGACAGCCCGTATTTCTCAGAATTATTTTGACACTTTGAATCTATTCCAGAAGTGTTGCTATACAGGGTGTGTGACAGAACAATACAAAGATAGAAGCCGATGCTGACTTACTATACATTTTTAACTACAAAAGCTTTACACCCACTATTGACAGTGAAGTAACTTTCTGCAACTGAAAAGATCGCTGAACAGGTTTTTTATTCTCTTTTGCTTTTAAAGCAAGAAATTACACAAAATTTTATTATTACAAATACTTACTTTTTAGAGAGCACACATGTATTACATAGGAAAAGGGTTTCCTTTAACTGGTAAACATAAAACCCTTCCATGCTTGAATTGACAACTATTTGGGGAGTAAACGTTGAATGGCATTAATTGGGTGACGTTTCCTTACCACTTGGGGATCCTGTGAAATTATGTTGTCATTCCTGTTGGCCCAGCGAAACAGATTAACATCACTTGATGCTAACATTCTCCATAAAGATACAAAATGAAAATACCTAATATTTAAAAACATCTTTTATTCATCATAGTCACAGCTTTTTAAAGCAGGAAAACGTCCAGATACATGATAGATTAGAATCTAAAACTGATTGAAAATAGAACACAGACATCCAAGTAACCAGATAGTCTGGGTTTAAAAAAATTTGCCATGGTATTGGTTAAAGTGTACTTTTAAAATATTTTAATTTACCTAATTTTTCAAATATTTTATGCTATTAAAATATCTACTGCATACTTTTGTATATGTATTTTTAAATTTTAAAAAATGAACGGGCTGGGCAAAGATGATATAATTTTAGATGTTTCATTTCCAAGACATTTAACTAGATTCCCAATCACTTCATTCAAAAGCTTGGTCTTGTTTTTTTCCATAGGAAAAAGTCAAAGTGAGTTCTAAAAACGGTCCTCAGAGTCAGGAGTGAGCTGTGGTGCAGACTGGACTTGTAGACAGTGTGCAGGAGGGGCACTGACAGAGGAGAGGCAGGCATGCCAAGCCTCTGTTAAATTACTGTTTTTGTCTTGCTTGTTAAAAAAAAGTCTTTTGATTTCACAAAGGCAAATTGTGATTTTTTTTGATGCTTCAAGCACATGTTAACTGATTTTTAATTCCTTTTGGTTCCTCCCATTATCCTAACATAGGACTTTCATATTAACCTCAAAAGCTGATCCATCCAGGTTGAGCAGAGCGTCACCAAGGGGAAAGGAAACCTTTTTTACTTTTACAGAAACAAATGTTAAGATTATATATACATGTATTCTTTACATTGGATATTGTATTACAGTCCTCCTTACAGGAAATGAAATAGTTTAGCACTCTTAGCATTAGCATTCCTAGATTGGTGTCTATAGCTACCATTTTAAAATGTATAACCTGAAAATGAAGTTAATTTTGCATTAATAAGAGCACACCATGATCTATGTAAAAAGACTGTCCATTTGGTGTATTTTTTTAAAAGAGAAAGCACTTTCATATTAACAAGTAGCATGTGTATGAATTTTAGATTTTCATATTTGTTGTGTCTGTATTCAGTGAAGTAAAATTGAACATTCAAATGTTTGTTGATGGCAACATTAACTGTTAAATTAAAGCACCTTATACTCTGCTGCTTAAACTTGCTTGTAATTGCACCTTTGTTACCTGCACATTTTCACATAGAATATTGTTGTTAACATTGCCTCATGTGGGTCTGGATGGAAGGTTAGTGGGCCTACAGGATCATTTATTTATATTGTTTATATTACAATAATATATTGTAGACCAGTTGTAAGTTCATTTCTTTACAAATAAAAGCCTCTTCCATTTGGCTGGTCTATTGAATAATTTCTTTTTTTAAGTTTATGAGGGCTTTGAAATAGTTACAAATTTGCCTATTTGAAATCTGCAGAGTGTAAATCTTTACTAACGAAGTACAATATATTTTAAAGTATCTCAGTCCTGGGGCGCTCCTGGGTGGCTCAGTCGGTTAAGCATCTGACTCTTCATTTCAGCTCAGGTCATGATCTCCCAGTTCACGAGCTCAAGCCCTGCATCGGGGTCTCTGCTGACAGTGCAGAACCTGCTTAGGATTGTCTCCCTCTCCCTGCCCCTCCCCCACTTGCTCTCTATTTCTCTCTCTCAAAAAATAAATATAGTTAAAAAACTTTATTTAAAAAAAGTATCTCAGTCCTATGTAATGGCGAATTAGAAAGTGGTACACTTAGTAACACAGAGAAGGGACCAAATTCAGAAACTGTGACAGATTAAACAAAATCTGTAACAAAGTGACTTCAGATGATTTTGCCGTTTGGATTGATTTACTCTAGCAGTTCTCAAGAGGGGGGCAATTCTGCCGACCAAGGTAAGTTTGGCAGTGTCTGGAGACATTTTGATTGGCATCTAGTGGGCAAAGGGAAGGGGTGCTGCTAAATATCCTACGATGCACAGGGCAGTCTCCAACAAAAAGTTATCCGACCCAAAATGTGACTAGTGCTGAGGATAAGAAGCCCTCCTTTACTTTTACAGTGTGATACACTGCCAATGTGATTATGATTTGACATGCAAGTATGTGACATACAAGTTATAAATGAAAATGAATCTGGTATGTCATGGAAAGAGACCTAGTCACTACTCCCAATTCTGTAAGGTGAGCAACTAAAACTTTTCTTCCAGGATTATCTGCATTAAGAACAGAGATCATTTTTTTTTTCAATTACGTAAATTTAAATTGAGCTACTCTCTCTTCCCCTTATGTTAAAGAATATTTATATCAAATAATTTTCAGAAAATGATCTTGATTTTCTTGCTCTGAATTTAATAAAAGTGTTTAGTTACATTTGTATGTTACTGGCAGTGAATCTCAGATTTACATAACAGTTTGCATCCAGTAATTTTTTGGGTAACACAGATCAGTATTACTGGCCAAATATTAACTCGTTTCACTTCTTTGCTAAATTAGTATTTGCAACATGCAGTGTTCCAGAACAGGCATAAACATTTTTCTTGGAATTATTTTGTTTTTAATACCATAGTCCCAAAAGACACATTGTGAAAAGGTATGAAAGTTGGGGCTGGAGGCATGGGGTGGGTCGGGGGCGGTTTCAGTTCAATCTTTGTATGTCCTGAGTCATCATTCTTTCCCATTTGTAAAGTTACGATTCTTATTGTAGTTGTCAGTTTGAATTAGTTTTCACATGGCAACATTAACAAATTATTATTGATATAGGCTTTTCAATTTGCTCAAGATTATGAATTGTAAGTGGAATGAAGCAGCATTTCCAGTTGACGAAAGGATCCGCAGGTAATGCAACATCTCTCAAATTAAGCTTGTGAGAATTAAACCAGTAAACTGTGGCAATGAGAAAACTATTGACAAAGTACAACCACGGAATGTTCATCTCAATATATGCTGGAATCTGTACTTTAAGTAGAAGGATAATTACTTGAAGTAGTACAAATGGTAGCCAGGTACCGAGAAAACAGATAATGAACTTGGGCAAGAGTGCTTTCTTAGAGCTCAGAGTATAACTAGAATGGGAAGAAAAGGGAAAATACAGAATAGTCTCATTCATATAGGAAGTCATCCTAACAGCCTGCACCAAGGCAATCACTTCTGACCAAGAGGTTATAAAAGCCATAAATAAAATCATCACCATGGAAAATGACAGCCAGTAACTCTGAATGCTAATGTAGAAAGGACATTGATAAGCATAAACACTCTGTGCCTTCAGGCTTTGATAGATACCTGGATCCCTCAAAACATAAGCAAGGACTGAAATCCAAATTAAAATTACTGTAAAGAAATAAAATTTTTTTTTGCATTTCAATGCAAGCTTTGGAGTTTTAGAGAAATTCAGGTAATAATCTATACAAGCTATCAGGAAAACCGGATAATGCAAAAAACCGTAAGTAAATGAAATAATTTGAGTAAATAGGCAGATGTGGTATTTAGTAAACCTAACACCTAAAAGTACAAAATCTCTGTAGTAGTATATAATGGAAATGTTTACTAGAAGTAAAAAATCAATGAATGCTAGTGAAAAGCAAAAATACTCCATAAAATTGTGACAGGTGTTTTTTCTTCTCATTCCTAGTGTGAGGGTATTTAGTAATACTTTCCCAAGTATTATCAAGAATAGCAGACAGTTACCATCTAGGGACCGATTTGCTTGACGTAACTGGTACTGAAAAGAGCAGTTCCCGGAAGAAAGAGCAGTCATGTTTTTAGTTGAACTGCAGAAGGCCTGCTGAAATACACACCACAAAACACTGCTTCACTTTATTTTCCATCCCTGTAAAGAAAAATGGAAAGAAAACCTTGATGCTATGTCTAATTTAAGCCTTTCAAAGCAAGCACCTCTAGTCTCAACATATTTAATCCAGTCATTTTCCCAAATAAATTACAGGTGACCCTTGAACAAGAAGGGGGGTAGGGGTGTTGATCCCCGGTACAGTGAAAAATCTGTGTGTAACTTTCAGCTCCACCAGAACTTCACTCCTAATAGCCTACTGCTGACTGGAAGCCTTACTGACAAGTCAGTGAACATGTATTTTGTAGGTTTTATATATATCCTATACTATATTCTTAGAGTAAAGCTAGTGAAAAGGTTAGGAAAATCATAAAATACATTTACAGTACTGCACTATATCTATTGAAAAAAATCAACACGTAAATGTACCTCTGCACATCAAATCTGTGTTGTTCAAGGGTCAACTGTAAATATATAAATAGGAATTTAAATTTCTCATAATACAGAATATGATCAAGAAGAATTAATGTGTATACTTTGTTCTTTTTTTTTTTTTTTGAGACCAGGATGGTCCAGAACTTTAAGATCTCTAACCAAAATGTTATATAAAAATTACTCAACTTCTAGAAAAGTACAGGTTTTAGTTACTTGCAGAGAGAAGTAGAAAACGAATCTACCAGAGCCAAAAAACAGGCTTAAAACAGCAACCTGATAGTAAGAACAATCATTGATGGCCGTTAACCCAGT
The DNA here is from genome assembly GCF_027475565.1 of Acinonyx jubatus. NCBI lineage: Eukaryota > Metazoa > Chordata > Mammalia > Carnivora > Felidae > Acinonyx > Acinonyx jubatus. Next base: position 94,431,725 of record NC_069384.1, read on the forward strand.
CTCACTCTGACTCCAGACAATGAACATTACCCCCACTCAACTTTTTGTCTTTTTGTTAGTAAAATTTAGGATAGCAATTTTCAAAGCTTTTTGGCTGTAGGATCATCATTCTGACACTCAAAGATAGAAAACAGTAAAGCTGAAAATAATGACACAGATAAAGGGAAGAATGATAAAAGATTTATCTTTGGACATGACAAAGATCATGTTATGGCACTTGGACAGACAAGACAAAGAATCCGGGGAAGGAACAGGGGCTGAGAACATTAAGAAATGCTAGGTAAAGGCAAAAAGGAACAGGAGTTCAGGCTTGAGTGATTAAGGCATTTGGTGGCAGGAAAAAGAGAAGATGAAAAAGAAAGGTCAGAGGGGAAGAATGGAAGGAGGGGCATCTGGATGGCTCAGCTCATGGGGCATGCAACTCGATCCTGGAGTTGTGAGTTCGAGCCCTACGTTGGGTGTAGAAATCACTCCAAATGAAATGAAATAAAAATAAAATGGAAGGAAATTCGAGGAATTTATCATAAAAAAACACAACCAAAAGTTTCTCTAAGACTTTTCCACCACAATGTTTATATAAACAACAAAACAAAAACACTAACAAACCCACACATAAATGCCAACAATTGGAGATGGGTTAAAAATGATGCATGGCACAGGGCACCTAGGTGGCTCAGTCGGTTAAGCGTCCAACTTCGGCTCAGGTCATTATCTTGCAGTTCGGGAGTTCAAGCCTCACGTTGGGCTCTGTGCTGACAGCTCAGATCCTGGAGCCTGCTTCGGATTCTGTGTCTCCTCTCTCTGCCCCTCCCCCACTTACGCTCTGTCTGTCTCTCAAAAATAAATAAACATTAAAACAAAATTTAAAAAAATGATACGTGGCACATCCTAATAATGTACTATTATGCAGTTATTAAAACTGCTTCTCGGGATAGGAGGAAGTTTTGACTCTTCCTCTTCTATAACTTGTTAAATGTTAACCTTATGAATTTGTTACATGTTAAAAATAAATTTCTACAGGATGTTTAAGTGAATTGCAGTTTACAAAATTATGCAGCAACATATCATCTAATTGTTAAGACATTATACATATACAGAAAATGACTAAAAGAGTACACATCGAGTATTTATAGTGTTATAGGTTTCTCTGAATTTCTCAAACTTCAAGGAAAATAGTAAGGGAACACCAAGCCTGAAAAATAAAAAACAAAAAACTCAATTTGCCTAAAACCAGTTAAATGATGATTAAATAATTTCAAGGGAGTAGTTGAGGATATTATCTGAGGGTAAAGAAAAAAATCCCGTGTGAGAGAAGGCGATCAGTTCTTTGGACAGATTGAACCCTAACTTGAGTCTTTCCACATTTGAGTAGAGAGTTCCAGTGACTTCTTGAGCTTCCGTGTTCGTCTTTTCATTGTCCCAACTTTAGCAAGAATCCTGCTGAGTCTGGTTTGCCAGAATCTGACCTTCAATATCTGATGAAGTTCCTCATCCCGCACCATCCCCCAGTGATGATCCATCACTCTGGCCTGCCTTAGCAAGAATCCCTCCTTATCCCTGATGTTTCCTCAATAATACTCCTCTACTAACCTCCACCTTGCTCGCTGGCTATAAATTTCTACTATTCCTTGTTGCATTCAGAGTTGAGCCCAATCGCTACCCCACTGCAAAATCCCATTGTAGTGGTCCCTGCACCTAGTGCAAAGGTCCTGAGTAGAGTCTGCCTTAACATTCTTTAACAAGGGTCATAAATTACTTTTTCTTGAACATAGTGTCATGGCTATAAATCTACCATGTTATAAGATGACTTACTAAGATACACAAATTAGGTATTTACCCCCCCCCACAAATATATAGACAATTATAAAAAATCAGTTATACCTATTTTTATAAACATAGGTAGAAAAGAACCAATGAAACAAATTCTTTTGTATGCTCGATTGTTTTCTATACTCAAATATATACAGTTTAAATCTATACAGTTTTAACTTGACCCTCTGCCAAAAAAGTTCCATTCAGATTTGATGTACAAAGGCAGAGAATCATAACTACCACCTTGACAAAGGCCACCGGCCTTAAAAGTGGTGTTGCTTGGATAAGGAAACCCGGGTGGAACGATAAGAATATATGTAGTCGTTCTTGTGACAAGAGAAAATAAGGCTGTTTTAAAATAGCCAGTGTTGGGGCGCCTGGGTGGCACAGTCGGTTAAGCGTCCGGCTTCAGCCAGGTCACGATCTCGCGGTCCGTGAGTTCGAGCCCCGCGTCAGGCTCTGGGCTGATGGCTCGGAGCCAGGAGCCTGTTTCCGACTCTGTGTCTCCCTCTCTCTCTCTGCCCCTCCCCCGTTTTTTTCAACGTTTTTTAATTTATTTTTGGGACAGAGAGAGACAGAGCATGAACGGGGGAGGGGCAGAGAGAGAGGGAGACACAGAATCGGAAACAGGCTCCAGGCTCCGAGCCATCAGCCCAGAGCCTGACGCGGGGGGCTCGAACTCACGGACCGCGAGATCGTGACCTGGCTGAAGTCGGACGCTTAACCGACTGTGCCACCCAGGCGCCCCGAAAAAAAATTGTTTTTAAATAGCCAGTGTTGGGGTGCCTGGCTGGCTCAGTTGGTTAAGCATCCAAGTCTTGATTTTGGCTCAGGTTATAATCTCATGGTTCATTAGACTGAGCTCTGAGTTGGGCTCTGTGCTAAGCATGGAACCTGCTTAAGATTCCCTCTCCCTCTCCTTCTGCCCCTCCCCTGCTCACCCGTGTGTGCTCTCTGTCAAAGTTAAATAAACATGAGAAAAACATAGGCGGTGTTGGTTTAAAATGGGTGTGAAAAAGGTAAATAGAGTAGGTTCATATTTAGACCCGTCTAAAAAAAATATTTTTAGGGTAAAAGAATTACTTGTATAAAGTAGTTTTAACCTTTATAACTCATCCAAAATTAAACAGATTAAAGAATCCATGTTTAAGTGGTCAACATCCAAGGGATGTTTCCTGAGGTCCATTTCATCACTGGCTCTCAGAGAGGGGCCAACTGGAAGGACAGAGAAGCAGGCTAGTCTCTGGAGGAAGAAAGGAAGAAGGGATGATGAGGATAAAGATCAGTTGTAGCCACCAAGGTACTAGCCATGAACCTCTTCACAAGAGGACTGGAAGAACGAAGACAAGTTGGGTGTGTAAGAGAATCATGAAGCTGAAAGAAACTAGAGAGGAGGGGGGAAAAGGCCCTGGTTAGATACGCAACTTGAAGCAATAAAAAGCAGCTGAAAGAAGTCTATCGGAACACAGGGTTTTAGTCATTTTATGATGGTCCCTGAATATAGTGATTGTGGAAACGAATAAAAACTTTCTCATACCAATTTTGTGTCCCACTTCCCCCACAAACCACTAAAAAGGTATTCAAAATTGCAGTATTTTGTTCTTTAAACCTCCCAAGCAAGACAAATCCTCTGATAGGCTACCTGTCCTGAATTTTCCCTTGAAAAAATGTCCACATGAACTGCAGGGATCCAGAGATTTGTAAGATACGGCTCTTTTCCTGAATGACTTTTTAAACTATTATGAACTTTATAAACTATTTATGAATTAATTCATACGCTTCATATATATAATATATATAGTTAATGTGGAAGTCCTTTTTAAGGCATCTTTGGGTTTGCACTGCAACCTGGCTAGTTTGGAAGAATTAGCAGGGCCGGAGGGAAACAAACCATGATTTCTTTTCACTGATCCGGTCTCTGGTTTCCTATTTAAAACCCAGTTAATTCTTAACACTACACAACACTTGACATACTCACTCTGCTTCCTCTAGTAGGTCTTTCTTGGCTGACAGTCTTCCAATTTCAATTTTACTGCCTTCAGTGATCTTACTCTTGGTACCTGGCATACCAGTGTGAACAAGCTCTGTGTGAAAGATAGAAAACAAAAATAACCATCATTTATAGCCATCTTAATGGGAGTTCAGTGTCATCTACTGGCTCTAGTTCTCTGCCTAGAAAAACTATAACTTTCTGTGGCATTAATTAACTGCTTATATTCTTTTTTTTCCAGGAAAAGGAAGAAAGGGGATACATTTAGGTTGAAGTCTCCCAAAGACCCTGAGATATGTGTAGACGTAACATGGCACCTATTTGATAAAACCTTGTTTGCAGTGTTCGCTCCCGGGCTTCAGAGTCCAAACCAGAAGTTCTCCAACTGTTTGGTTTCAGGACCTTTTGACACTTGTTGCATATTAACATAAGGAACATTTTTTTTTTTTTAATGAAAGACTACTGTGTTTTACCAAACAAAAAAGATTTAGGGAGCCGAGTGGCATTTTTTTTTCACATTTCACAGACTGCTCTGGTGTCTAGCTCAATAGCAGGCTGCTCAATTATCTACATTTAATCAGTTGCAATATCGTACATCATGTAGCTTTTACAAAGTCCTGTGTACATACATGAGAGTTTGAGAGTAAAATAAAAAAGGTGTATACGTAATATTATAATCAAATAGTTGCACCATGCAATCTCAGAAAAGCTTGACAGAACGATTTGCATTAAACAGCGGTATGCAAAGGGGAGCAGGATTGACATTCCGGTCTACTCTCATACAGAAATTGGAACTGGCACTGTAGTTAGATTTGCTGAAACCAATGAACGGAGGCAAGCCTGTGGCTAAATAACGAATGTATTGAGCCTTGTCCAGGGGTTTATATACCTTCCGCCTTCCCCTTACAATAATCACGGAAGGTATAGATTTTTCCCCATGAGGAAAGAGGCTCAGGTGTTAATAAGCACATTTTCTGGCTGGATGACTGATAAAGGTGGGAGCGGACAGTAAGCTCATTATGGCTCAACTCACAACTGGAAATGTAAAAAGGGACCCAATCTATGTACATGAAAAAGCTTTCTGAAAAGGTGACATCCAAGTAAAAGTGACTGTGTTGATTACTGGTACCCAAAGGACCGTAACTAACTGATCTACTTGGATAATGTAATTTTATTCTTCTGAAAAGTAAATAAACTTTTCAAGATACGGTCCTTACTTGATATGTCAAAATTCAGTGAAAAAAACAAAATGTCATTTGACTCTGACAACTTTTGAAGAAACCGATGTTTTTATTCATTTACATGGTATAATTCAATATAGAAAGACAATGCAGAAAATAAGATTTTCCGTGTTTTTTTTTTAAATAGGTAATGTAATTTACACGGTATAAAACTCAACAGAAGTGTCTGCTGTAAAAATTATTCATCCTGCCCACCCTTACCCCCAACTAATCACTGTCCAGTACAGTTCCCTCCCTAGATAATACCATGGTTACCAGTTACTTATGTATCTTTCAGAGATACTCTAAAGCAAGGTTTTAAAAATGTGAAATTTTCATGTAGCAAAGGATTCTTGATTTGCCCTTTCACACGTCTCATTCACATACTTATAAAATGTTAGAGCTGCAAAGGTAGAACAAAATATGAATCACATATGAATCAGATCACAGGAGTAATTCCCACCAACCCCAAACATAAGATTGGCCATGAAGAAGGTCAGAAAGGCCAGGCAGGAATACAGGAAGTAGGTAGGGATTATCTCACAGCAGAATGAGAAGTAATCTCTATTTTTTCCTGGAGTATAGATTTACAGTATTCACTCCTACCTACTTCTCGGCTTCTAGGCCCACAGAAAGATTTCACTTCTTTGTTAGGATTAGCCTGTGAAGTGGCTATTTCTGGCTAAAGGGCTATGAGGCCAAAGCATTTAATTGCATAGAACCCCCTTCAGTGTTCTCTTCTGCCATAGGGAATATAAAGGCCGTGTGTTCCAGATGGTAATAGCTCAAGATGGTGAAGCCTCTGTCGACATGGGTCCTTGAGTGACCGTGTGGAGCAAAGCCGCTGATGACCCATGGTGAATGTATGGTGCAGGCAAGAAATAAAAGTCTGTTGTGTTAAGCTGCAAGGATTTTGTGATCATTTGCTATGCCTTATCCTAACAAACGCAATTCCACATAATTTGAAATTTAACAGCATGTATTATTTGTATTATCAGAATTTAAAAAAAAACTATAGTAGAAAACAACTGTGAAAAGCAACAGTGCAAATGTCAGAAAATTGGTAAGTAAAAATTCAGTTTTAATTTCCAATACGTTAATTGCTTTTGCACTGTTTTTTCCCAATTTTCTTATGTTTGTCTATACATATTTCTTATATTTGGAAAAGAGGGTCTCAGTGACCTAAGTTTCTACCTTAAAAAAAGGGTGTGGGGTGCCTGGGTGGCTTAGTCTGCCAAGCGTCTTCTGATTTCAGCCCAGGTCGTGATCTCGTGACTCATGAGTTCGAGCCCTGCACTGGCTCTGCACTGATCATGTGGCACCTGCTTGGGATTCTTGCCCTCTCTCCCTCTCAGAATAAATAAATAAACTTAAAAAAAAAAAAAAAAAGGTGAATTAAACCCAAAGTAAGCAATGGAAGTCTATAGAGAGCAGAAAACAATGGCGTTTATAATAAAACAAACAGAACAACTGATGAACCAAAAGCTGGTTCTTTGGAAAAACCACAACAATAAAATTGATAAAACTTCAGCCAAACTGAGCAAGAACCTACCAAACTTGGGAAAGAAATAACCTCACTACAGATCCTACAAACATTAAAAGGATAATAAGGGGGGGCGCCTGGGTGGCTCAGTCAGTTAAGCATCCGACTTCGGCTCAGGTCATGATCTCACGGTCTGTGAGTTCAAGCCCTGCATCGGGCTCTGTGCTGACTGCTCAGAGCCTGGAGCCCGTTTCAGATTCTGTGTCTCCCTCTCTCTCTCTGCCCCTCCCCTGTTCTCATGCTCTGTCTCTCTCTGTCTTAAAAATAAATAAACATTTAAAAAAAATTAAAAAAAAAAAAGGATAATAAGGGACCGTTACAAATAATTTTCATAAATGAGGCAACTGTCATGAAACAAATTTCTGGAAGGACATTACCAAATCTCATTCAAAAAGATCCCTAACAATCTCTATTAAAGAAACTGATTTTGCACTTAAAAACCTTTCCAGAAAGAAAACCTACTAGGCTCAGATGTCTACACTGATGAATTCTACCAAACATTTAGGGAAGAAATACCAAACTTTAATATACCCTAATATCATAGCCAGTGCAAGCCCGGTTTAGCATTAGAAAATCAAGGGCACTTGGGTGGCTCAGTTGGTTAAGCATCAGACTCTTGGTTTTCAGCTTGGGTCATGATCTCATGGTTTCGTGAATTCGAGCCCTGCTCCATGCTGATAGTGCAGAGCCTGCTTGGGATTCTCTGTCTCCCTCTGTCTCTGCCCCCACCCCACTCACTCTGTCTCTCTCAAAATAAATAAGTAAACTTAAAAAAAATCCTATTTCTATATATTAGTGATAAACCATTGAAAATGAAATAAAAACACTAATAGCATTACAAATATGAAACACTTAGGATAAATTTGACAAAGCACATGCTGGTACAGTATTCTGAAAATTTTAAACAATACAGAAACAAAGATCTAAATCAGTGAAGACATTTACCATGAGTTGAAAGACTCAGTTATTTTTTTTGCTGTTGAAACTGGCAAGGTGATTCTTTTTTTTTTTTTTAAGTATATGTGATTTTATTAAAAAGAATTTTTTTTAATGTTTGTTTTTGAGACTGAGACAGAACGTGAGTAGGGGAAGGGCAGAGACAGAGAAGGAGACTTAGAGTCCAAAGCAGCCTCCAGGCTCCAAGCTGTCCGCACACAGCCCGATGGGGCTTGAACTCAAACCGTGAGATCATGAAGTCAGATGCTTAACCAACCCAGAAACCTGAGCCAAAGTCAGATGCTTAACCAACTGAGCCACCCAGGCACCCCTGGCAAGCTGATTCTACAATTTGTAGGGAAATGTAAAGGACTGAGCAGAGCCAAAATAATCCTTAAGAACAGCAAAGTTGGGGGACTTTACTACCTGATTTTAAGACTTGTTATAAAGGTACATAAAGAGGGAAGAGGAATAGTATCAGCATAAGGATAGTTCGATCAATCAATGAAACAGAAGAGGCTCCAGGAACAGACCACACATTTATGGTCAATTGATTTTCAAAAAAAGTGCCAGGTAATTTAATGGGGGGAAAGGACAGCCTCTTCTAAAATTGGTGCTGGAAAGTGGATATCCATATGGGAAAACTTAACCCTTACACCACACCAGACATAAAAATAAACTCAAAATGGATCATAAGACTAACTGTGGGTAGGGAGATAGGTTAAACAGGTGGTAGGGATTAAGGAGTACACTTGTGATGAGAACTGGGTGAGGTATGTAAGTGTTGAATCGCTTAAACACCTGAAACTAATATTACACTGTAATGTTAACTAGCTGGAATTTAAATAAAAACTTGGAAACAAAAGACTGTGGAAGTGAAATTGAAATATTCATAATAAATATGTGACTGACGACTTGAATCCAGAATGTAAAAGGACTCCTACAACTCAGGACAATTAGCCCTTTAGAGATATGGGCAAAAGATCTGAACGGACACATTAGATACCAATGGAAGTGAAAACCACAAGGAGACACCACTGCACACCCACTAGAATGGCAAAGTTTAAAAGACTGAGTACAGGTGTTGGCAAGGAATCTCTCAAACACTGCTCAATCCATTTGGAGCTTTCTTACAATGTTAAGCATTCAATCACCATTTCATCCACTAATCCGACTCCTAGCTATCTACCCAAGAGAAACAAAGACCTATGTCCACAAAACGTGGCCACAAATGTGTGCAGCAGCTTTATTCACCAAGGGTCCACACTGGAAATGTTCCATATGAACATCAACAGGAGAATGGATAAACAAATTGTAGCATATCCATACAGCGCACGTCTCAGCAATAAAAAGGAATGCAGTACTGATTGACACAGAAAGAAATCTCAGAAACACGCTGAATGGAAAGAACCCGACAGGAAAGAGTACGGACGGCATGTTCCCAATCATGCGGAATTCCAGAACGGCAAAACAAATCCGTAAGGCCAGACAGACCGTCAGTGGAAATCTGGGGCCAGGCTGGGGCAGAGGGGCACCAGGGAACTTTCTGTGGAGATAGAAATGTCCTTTATTTGGATTGGGGTGCTGGCTCAACAAGAGAATACATTTTCCAAGATTCAAACTCTACACTGAATATGAGAGTATTTTATTTATGTTTAAGGATGTTCATCTCACATTACTGGATATACAAGTGAAAGCCTACTGTTAAGTTATATATCCAACAATAAGAAATGGGCTACATAAATTATGATACAACTTCCAATGAAAGATGGCATTTTGAATAAATGAGATTACCTATACTCACTCTCATAATACCACTAAACTAACAAATTTAATTTGTACTTGATTCTAAAATGAATAAGCAGGGGCGCCCGGGGTGACTCAGTCGGTTAAGCGCTTGACACTTGATGTCAGCTCAGGTCACGTCGTGATCTCAAGGTTCATGAGATCAAACCCCACGCCGGGCTCTGTGCTGACAGCGTGGAGCCTGCTTGGGATTCTCTTTCCCTCTACCCCTGTCCCTTCCCTGCTCGCGTGCTCTCTCTCAAAACAAAAAATAAACATTAAGAAAAATAAAATGAACAAGCAAACGTCATTTTGTCATACGTGAGTACACCAGAAACCGAGTCACTGTGTTTAAACTGGTAAAAACAGGAAAGAATCAAGCATTTTTTTTTCTACCTTTTCTATACTTGGTGAAAGAATAGTGATGGGGTGTTTACTTTTAGAGAAGCACTCTAATGAGTGAATACGGAATAATAAAATTTGAAAATCACCATTCTGTAATTCCGGACGTATTAAATGGAGGCATCCAATGATCATCAGTGACTATTAACACCCAAAGGGAGAGATGGAAGGATGTACCACTACCTAAGAAGTAGACTTGCTAAAAACTTAGGACCTGACCAAGCCTGCAGATTCAACTACTTATTTACAAAAAAAAAAAAAAAAAAATTAAAAACAAAAACCAGGACAAAAGAACACGTTGAATAACCCCATGAGATGCAATAAGCAAAATCCAGGCGGTGGTAAGCTCTATAAGACAAACAACTTGTATGTTCAATGCAATGTATCAATAACAAAAGATTAAAGGAGACTTCGGATGTATCAACGTGTAGAACTTACCTGAATTCAGTGAAACAAAGAATTACACTTATAGGACAACTGGAAATGAGACCACTGCTGAGAAATTTGAAGGTATTAATGACTTACTAATTTCTGGTATCGTAACAATATTTTGTGATGGCTAAAATGTGTTCCCCCCTGTGTTCAAAATTCTTAGGTTGAAGCCCCTAACTTCAGTACCTGAGAATGTGACTGTATTTGGATATGAGGCCTTTAAAGAGATAATCTTGAAATTATCTTAACTTATTAAACTATCTTAAATTATTCATCTTTAATCCAATCTGACTGGTATCTTTATAAGGAGAGATTTGGACACACACAAGAGACACCTGGACTGGATGCACATTGAGCAAAGGCCATGCAAGGACATGCCAAGAAGGTGGCTATCTATAAGCCAAGAAGACAGGCCCCAGGAGAAACCAAATCTGTTGAGACCCTGATCTTGGCCAGTTTTTTTTTTTTTTTAACGTTTATTATTGAGAGAGGAACAAAAGCATGAGCAGGGGAGGGGCAGGAGACACATAAACCAAAACAGGCTCCAGGCTCTGAGCTGTCAGCACAGAGACCAACGCGGGGCTTGAAATCACAAACTGCGAGATCATGACTTGAACCAAAGTCAGATGCTTAACCGACTGAGCCACCTAGGTGCCCCTAAGCCAGTTTCTAATACGTCGTTAGGGCAGCCCTAAACAACTTAATATGGTAATTAAAAAAATAAAAATATATCCTGGGGCATCTGGATGGCTCGGTCAGTTAACCGTTCTATTTTGGCTCAGGTCATAATTCTAATGGTTCATGAGTTTGAGCCCCACATTGGGCTCTGGGATTCAGATCCTCTGTCCCTCCGCTCTCTCTGTCCTTTCCGCCCGCACTCTCTCTTTCAAAAATAAATGAACATTTGGGGCAACTGGGTGGTTCAGTCTGGGCTGACAGCTCAGAGCCTGAAGCCTGCTTCAGATTCTGTCCCCCCTCCCTGCACCTCCCCTGCTCGCACTCTCTCTCTCAGAAATAAACGTTAAATGTTCTTTTAATTTTTGAATAAAAATATATCCTAAAATATTTACAGATGAAATATGTTCTCTGTAATTTGCTAAACATAACACTATGTGTTTGGCTGGAGTGAGGGCTGATGGGAGTGTAGATGGGGCAGGATTGACCACAAATTAATGATTATTTACTTGTATGTATCTTTGAAATGTTTCATGAATTAAAAAAATATTTTTTTCACGTTCATTCATTTTTGAGAGACAGAGCACGAGCAGGGGAGGGGAGGAGAGAGAGGGAGACACAGACTCAGAAGCACGTTCCAGGCTTTGAGCCATCAGCACAGAGCCCAATGTGGGGCTCAAACTCATGAACCATGAGGTCATGACCTCAGCCGAAGTTGGACACTTAACTAACTGAGCCACCCAAGTACCCCTTTCATGAATTTTTTTAAAAGACCAAAACCTCCAAGGACAAAGGTATTTGATAGTAGACATGGGGGTGGCGTGGGGGGGAAGCCCAGACACTGGAAAATGAACGGCTGAATGGTAAATGACTTAGCATCTTGCGACATACAAAGTAAGGTCTGAGGAGGAGAGGTGTAATAAGCATCACCTAGGACCTTGTTATAAATACAAAATCTCAGGCTCCAACTTGGACCTGCTGAATCAAGCTGAATCTTTATTTTATTTTTATTATTTTTTTTAACATTTATTCATTATTTTTGAGAGACAGAGAAAGAGTGTGAGTGGGGCAGGGGCAGAGAGAGGGAGACACAAAATCCAAAGCAGGCTCTGGGCTCCGAGCTGCCAGCACAGAGCCCCCCCGCCGGCTCGAACTCATGAACCATGAGATCATGACCTGAGCTGAAGTCGGATGCTCAATCGACTGAACCACCCAGGCGCCCTAAGCTGCATTTTTAATAAAATCCTCAAATGAACCACAGATACTGAAAACAGACTGAGGACAGCTAGCAGTGGTGCAGGCACAGTGGCAACCTAACTGACACCTCAGGGCCCCTCAAAAGACTCAGGAACTGTTGGCTCAGGTAACTTTGCAAAGGGATGTAAAGACGGGGTTAAAAACTAGAGGACTATTTACAAATGAAAGAAACAATTGGATCCCAGATCCCTTCACGGACTCAGTGCAACAGATGACTGTCTCCATGGTCTCTGGAGTCTGGAAGGAGTTGAGAATAGAGGGATACCATGTTAAAAACACAAGAGATCAAGGAAAAATACACACATTAAAAGTTTGAGACCTCGGGGTGCCTGGGTGGCTCAGCTGGTTAAGCGCAGACTTCGGCTCAGGTCATGATCTCATTGTTCTTGAGTTCAAGCCCCGCATTAGGCTCTGTGCTGACAGCTCAGAGCTTGGAGACTGCTTCAGATTCTGTGTCTCCCTCTCTCTCTGCTCCTTCCCCACTGGTGGTCTGTCTCTGTCTCTCAAAAATCAACAAACATGGGGCACCTGGGTGGCTCAGTCAGTTGAGTGTCTGACTTCAGCTCAGGTCATGATCTCGCGGTTCGTGAGTTCAAGCCCCACATTGGGCTGTGTGCTGACAGCTTGGAGCCTGGAGCTGCTTCAGATTCTGTGTGTGTGTGTGTGTGTGTGTGTGTGTGTGTCTCTGCCCCTCCCTTTTCATGCTCTGTTTCTCAAAAATAAATAATAAAACATTAAAAATTTTTTTAATAAATAAACATCAAAAAAAAAAAGCAGGGGCGCCTGGGTGGCTCAGTCGGTTAAGCGTCTGACTTCAGCTCAGGTCACGATCTCGCAGTCCGTGAGTTCAAGCCCCGCGTCGGGCCCTGTGCTGACAGCTCAGAGCCTGGAGCCTGCTTCAGATTCTGTGTCTCCCTCTCTGCCCCTTCCCCGCTCATGCTCTGTCTCTGTCTCAAAAATAAGTAAAAACATTAAAAAAAATTAAAAACAAAAAAAAAAAGTTGAGACCTCTCTAGCCTTCTATTCCCCACTTGGATTTTAGGAATACTACTATCACAAAAAATATCTAACGATACTGACCTTGAATCTTCCCTAGGGAAACATCCTAGATAATGCCCTATCAATAAATATGACTAGACATCCAAAGATCCCCAGACATTCAAGGAAAATCTCTATTAATGAGAAGTCAACCCACAAGGAGAAAAAAAGACAACTTGGAGGAAACAGACACAATCAATGTTAGAAGAAAACTTTATTTAGAAACTCATTGTTTTCAGGGAGAAAATACTGCGTCCATTAAAACAAAAAGACAGGCTTTTAAAACAACAAGAAAACAAAAAAGTGCTTTTGGAAAATAAAAATATGATCAAGGCAGAGAGGAGTTAAGATGGCAGAGCAGCATGGATATCCTCAGCTTTTCTCATCCCTGAAACACAGCCAGATCAGCACCAAAGCATTTTGAATACCTACGAAATTTATCTGAGGATTAACACAACAATCTGCATAACGTGAGCTACAGAACATGACAGGTACAGGATGCAGAGAGGTCAACCGGGGGAGAGAAAAGCCTCTGAGGGTAGGGAGCTGTTTTTGTGGAGAAGACAGTGAAAGGGAAAAGGAGGGAGTGCGTTGCATCGGGACTGTGCAAGAAAAGCACTCCCCCAAGGGGTGCCTGGGGGGCTCGGTCAGTTGGGCGTTTGACTGCGTCTCAGGTCAAGAGCTTGCGGTTTGTGAGCTTGAACCCCACATCTGTCTCTGTGCTGACACTCAGAGCCTGGAATCTGCTTCAGATTCTGTGTCTTCCTCTCTCCCCACCCCCTCCCTTGTACTCTGTATCTGTCTCTCTCAAAAATAAATTAAAAAGTTAAAAAAGAAAAAAGAAAAGCACTCCCTCAAAAGCAGCTAGAGAGAAAGAGTGAAAACACTCACAGGGGACTGAACAAGAAATCTGTTCCCCAAAACCACTGATGGGGAGAAAGGAGAGGGTTTCAATTCCACCAGAATTCTATAAACAGTGGAGCGCTGAGTCTGAAGTTTTGGAGCTCAGTGCCTGGCAGCGCTCTGGTGAGGAGGTAGGGCGAATCTCCAGGAGCAGGCAGCAAGGTCTGAGGGGTACATGTACCACACAGGGAGAAGTGGTTCCCCTACTTGGAGTGCATTTGGTGGAGGCCATAAAGCCTCCCCACAAAGATCCCAGAGTGTGATAAAACCTGGAGCTAGCTGTGATTTTGGATTGCTGTAATCCCTGAAACTCTGCTGCTATGCGATCACACGAACGTTTTCTGGGGAAAGCTGGCATCCAGCCATTGCTCAGTGAGACCCTCTCCCAGAAAGTTGGCGTGGGTCCAAGCCACAGGGGTCTCTGAAGTGTGGGGTTTTGAAATACAATCCCAAGTGAGATAAAACTCTGGAGGGAGGTGCCACCTGGCGGGTGGATGGCTTAGAAATGGACAGGGTAGAGGCAGGGATGGAGGCCTGAGACAAAAGAGGGGTGCTTGATCACGGGTAGGCCAGAGACTAGGGAGCTGGGGGAAGCCATTTCCACCTCTCCCAGGCATGTGCATGCACACATGCACACATGCACACCACACTGATCCACCCCAGTAAGCCAAGCAGCACCACCTAGTGGAGAATGGAGCCGTTACACCAAGCCCTGTCCAATTGTGCCTTCCAAGCACATCCCCTAGAAGAACAGCACAAGTCACTCCACCTGCTTAGGGTACAAACTATAGGACTAGAGAAGGCATAGTTTCAGTTCTAGGGGAAACTGGATGTAATTTCATTAGGGTTTCATTTTGTTTGATGGTTCATTTACTCATTTTCTTAGCTTCTGTTTTTTGCTTAAATTTTGTTTTCCTTTCCTCATTCTTGGATACAGAAAGGAATGTTTATCTTTTTATTATTTACTTCCTTTTTTATTATTTTTAAAATTTCTTGTTCTATTTCATTTTCCTTTATTCTATTTTATAATTTAGTTTTTAAATTTTTCTTTTTTTTTCTTTCCCTTTTTTCTCTGTTCTATTAAGATTCTTCAACAAGAAGGGGCACCTGGGTGGCTCAGTTGGTTGGGTGTCAGATTTCAGCTCAGGTCATGATCTCGTGGTTTGTGAGTTCAAGCCCTGCATCAGGCTCTGTGCTGACAGCTCACAGCCCGGAGCCTGCTTTGGATTCTGTGTCTCCCTCTCTCTCTGTCCCTCCCCTGCTCATTCTCTGTCTCTCCCTCTCTCTTAAAAATAAACAAACACTAAAAAAAAAAAAAAGATTTTGACAAGCAGACCAAAACACACCGAGGATCTAGCTTCCTTTATTTTTGTTTTTAATTTTAATTTTATTTTATTAATTTTTTTCTTCCTCCAAAATGACAAAATGAAGGAATTCACCCCAAAAGAAAGAACAGGAAGAAATGACAGCCAGGGGCTTAATCAACACAGATATAAGCAAGATGTCTGAACTAGAATGTGGAGAATCATGATATCAAGAATACTAGCTGGGGTTGAAAAAAGCATAGAATTCCTTTCTGAGGAGATAAAAGAAATAAAATCTAGTCAGGACGAAATTAAAAATGTTGTCACTGAGATGCAATCTCAATGAATGCCACGACCGCAAGGATGGACTAAGTAGAGCAGCAAATCATCAATTTAGATAATGAAGCAGAGAAAAAGAGGGAAACAAAGGCAAAAGATCATGATATAAGATTTAGAGAATTCAGTGACTTATTAAGGAATAACATCTGAATTATAGGAGTCCCAAAAGATAAAGAGAGAGAACAAGGGGGAGAAAGTTTGTTTGAGTAAATTACAGTGGAAAACTTTCCTAATCTGGGTAAGGACACAGATATCAAAATCCAAGAAGCACAGAGAACTTCCATTACAGTCAATAAAAACCGACTATCACCAAGGCACGTCATAGTCAAATTCACAAAATAGACAAGAAAAGAATTATGAAAGGAGCAAGGGAAAAAAGTCCTTAAACTGTAAGGGAAGACAGATCAGGTCTGCAGCAGACCTATCCATGGAAAGTTGGCAGGATAGAAAGGAGTAGCAGGATATATTCAATGTGCTGAATCAGAAAAATATGCAGCCAAGAATTCTTTATCCAGCAAGGCTGTCATTCAAAGTAGGAGAGATGAAGAGTTTCCCAAACAAAAACTAAAGGAGTTTGTGATCACTAAACCAGCCCTGCAAGAAATTTTAAGGTGGACCCTTTGAGTGGAGAAAAGACAAAACAAAACAAGACCAAAAGTAACAAAGACTAGAAAGAATCAGAGACATCACCAGAAACAGTAACAGGAAACACAATGGCACTAAGTTCGTATCTTTCAGTACTCACTCTAAATGTCAATAGACTAAATGCTCCAAACAAAAGACATATGGTATCAGAATGGATAAGAAAACAGGACTCATCTATATGTGTACAAGACACTCATTTTATTTATTTTTTAAATTTTATTTATTATTTTTTAAAATTTATATCCAAATTAGTTAGCATATAGTGCAACAATGATTTCAGGAGTAGATTCTTCTGTGCACCTTACCCATGTAGCCCATCCACCCCCTCCCACAAACCCTGCAGTAACCCTCAGTTTGTTCTCCATATTTATGAGTCTCTTCTGTTTTGTCCCCCTCCCTGTTTTTATATTATTTTTGTTTCCCTTCCCTTCTCTTCATCTGTTTTCTCTTAAAGTCCTCATATGAGTGAAGTCATATGATTTTCATCTTTCTCTGACTAATTTCACTTAACATAATACCCTCCAGTTCCATCCATGTAGTTGCAAATGGCAAGATTTCATTCTTTTTGATTGCCGAGTCATACTCCACTGTATGACACACACACATACATACCACATCTTCTTTATCCATTCATCCATCGATGGACATTTGGGCTGTTTCCATACTTTGGCTACTGTTGATAGTGCTGCTATAGACATGGGGTGCATGTGTCTCTTCAAAATAGCACACCTGTATCCTGTGGATAAATTCCTAGTAGTGTAATTGATGGGTCATAGGGTAGTTCTACTTTTAGTTCTTTTGAGGAACCTCCATACTGTTTTCTAGAGTGGATGCACCAGCTTGCATTCCCATACAAGAGACCCATTTTAGACCTAAAGACACCTTCAGATTGAAAGTAAGGGGATAGAGAACCATCTATCATGCTAATGGTCATCAAAAGAAAGCTGGAGTGCCATACTTATATCAGACAAACTAGATTTAAAATAAAGACTGTAACAAGAGACGAAGAAAGACATTATATAAGAATTATGAGCTCTATCCACCAAGAAGATCTAACAATTATAAATATTTATGCCCACAACATGGAGGCACCCAAATACATATATCAATTAATCACAAACATAAAGAAACCCATTGATAATACCATAACAGTAGGGGGCTTCAACACCCTATTTACAGGAAAGGATAGATCATCTGAGCAGAAAATCAACAAGGAAATAATGGCTCTGGATGACACAATGGAACAAATGGACTAAACAGATATATTCAGAATATTTCATCCTGAAGCAGCAGAATACACATTCTTCTCTAGTGCACAGGAACATTCTCCAGAACAGATCACATACTAGGTCACAAATCAGCCCCCAACAAATAAAAAAAAAAGACTATATCTTGTGTATTTTCAGACCACAGTGTTATGAAACTTGAAATCAACCACAAGAAAAAATCCGGAAAGACCATGATACTTGTAGATTAAAGAACATCCTCCCAAAGAATGAATGGGTTAGCCAAGAAATCAAAGAGGAAACTAAAAAGTACATGGAAGCCAGTGGAAATGAAAACACGACAGCCCAAAACTTCTGGGATGCAGCAAAGGTGATCTTAAGAGGGAAGTATATAGTAATCCAGGCCTTCCTAAAGAAAAGTCTCAAATACACAACCTAACCTTACACTTAAAAGAGCTGGAAAAAGAACAGCAAATAAAGCCCAAAACCAGCAGAAGAAGGGAAATAAGAAAGATTAGAGCAGAAATCAATGATATCAAAGTAAAAACAAAAACCAAAAACCAAAAAAAATCAGATCAATGAAACCAGGAGCTGGTTCTTTGAAAAAATTAACAAAATTGATAAACCACTAGCCAGACTGTTCAAAAGGAAAAGGAAAGGACCCAAATATATAAAATCACAAAAGAGGAGAGATCTCAACCAACACCACAGAAGATAATATTACAAGCAATTATATGCCAACAAATTGGGCAATCTGGAAGAAAAGGACAAATTCCTAGAAACATATACACTACCAAAACTGAAACAGGAAGAAATAGAAAATCTGAACAGACCCATAACCAGTAAAGACATTGAATCAGTAATCAAAAATCTCCCAACAAACCAGAGTCCAGAATGGCTTTCCAGGGGAATTCTACCAAACATTTACAGAAGAGTTAAGATATATTATTTTGAAACTGTTCTAAAAAATAGAAATGGAAGGAAAACTTCCAAACTTATTCTATGAGGCCAGCATTACTTGATTTCAAAACTAGACAAAGACCTGACTAAAAAAGAGAACTACAGACCAATTTCTCTGACGAACTTGGATGCAAAAATTCTCAACTTACTAGCAAACCAGATCCACCAATACATTAAAAGAATTATTCACCATGATTAAGTGGTATTTATACCTGGGATGCAGGGCTGGTTCAACATCTGCTAATCAATGTGATACACCACATCAATGAAAGAAAGGATAAGAACCGCATGATGCTCTCAATGGATGCAAAGAAAGCATTTAACAAAATACAGCATCCTTTCCTGATAAAAACCCTCAAGAAAGCAGAGATATAAGGATCATACCTCATGATCATAAAGGTCATATATGAAAGACCCACCACTAATATCATCCTCAACAGGGAGAAACTGAGAGCATTCTCCCTAAGATCAGGAACATGACAAGGATGTCTACTCTCACCACTGTTCTTCAATATAGTGTTGAAAGTCCTAGCCTCAGCAATCAGACAACACAAAGAAATAAAAGGCATCCAAACTGGCACGGAGAAAGTTGAACTTGCCCTCTTCACAGATGACAGAATACTCTGTGGAAAATCCAAAAGACTACACCAAAAAACTGCTAGAACTGATACACAAATTCAGCAGAATCACGGGATATAAAAATGAATGTACAGAAATCGGTTGCATTTCCATTCACCAATAATGAAGCAGCAGAAAGAGAAATCAAGGAATTGATCCCATTTACAATTGCACCAAAACCCGTAAAATGCTTAGGAATAAACCTAACCAAAGAGGGGGAAAATCTATACACTGAAAACTATAGAAAGCTTATGAAAGAAATTGAAGAAGACACACCAAAAAATGGAAAAACATTCCATGCTGATGGGCTGGAAGAACAAATATAGTTAAAATGTCAATACTACCCAAAGCAATCTACATATTCAATAAAATCCTTATCAAAGTAACACCAGCATTCTTCATAGAACTAGAACAAACAATCCTAAAATTTGTATGGAAGCAGAAAAGACCCCAAAGAGCCAAAGCAATCCTGAAAAAGAAAACCAAAACAGGAGGCATCACAATCCTGGACTTCAAGATGTATAACAAAGCTGTAATCATCAAGACGGTACGGTGCTGGCACAAGGACACATAGATCAATATGATCAGAATAGAGAACCCAGAAATGGACCCACAAATGTATGGTCAACTAATCTTCGACAAAGCAGGAAAGAATATCCAATGGAAGAAAAACCAGTCTCTTCAGCAAATGGTGCTGGGGAAACTGGACAGCGACATGCAGAATGAATGTGGACCACTTTCTTACACCATACACAAAAATAAACTTAAAATGGATGAAAGATCTAAACGTAAGACAGGAAGCCATCAAAATACTAGACAAGAAAACAGGCAACAAGCTCTTTGACCTCAGCTGCAGGAACTTCTTACTTGACACGTCTACAGAGGCAAGGGAAACAAAAGCAAAAGGAACTATTAGGACCTCATCAAGATAAAAAGCTTCTGCACAGCAAAGGAAACAATTAGCAAAACTAAAAGGCAACGGATGGAACGGGAGAAGATATGTGCAAAGGACACATTAGATAAAGGGTTAGTATCCAAAGTCAATAAAGAATTTATCAAACTCAACACCCAAAAAAACCCAAATAATCCAGTGAAGAAACGGGCAAAAGACATGAAGACGCTTTTCCAAAGAAGACATCCAAAGAAGACTGGCTAATAGACACATGAGAAAATGCTCAACATCACTCATCATCAGGGAAATACAAATCAAAACCACAATGAGATAACACCTCACACCTGTCAGAATGGCTCACATGAACAACTCAGGCAACAACAGATGTTGGCGAGGATGTGGGGACAGAGGAACCCTTTTGCACTGCTGGTGGGAATGTAAACTGGTACAGCCACTGTGGGAAACAGTATGGAAGTTCCTCAAAAAAATTAAAAACAGAACTACCCTATGACCCTGCAATTGCACCACTAGGTATTTATCCAAAGGGTACAGGAGTGCTGATTCGAAGGGGCACATGCATCCCAATGTTTATAGCAGCAGCACTGACGATAGCCAAAGTGTGGAAAGAGCCCAAGTGTCCATCGACAGATGAATGGATAAAGATGTGGTATATACACAATGGATTATTACTCAGCGATCAAAAATAATGAAATCTTGCCATTTGCAACAACATGGATGGAATGAGAGCATATTATATGCTAAGCGAAATAAGTCAGTCAGAGAAAGACAAATACCATATGATTTCACTTAGATGTGGAATTTAAGATACAAAACAGATGACCCTAAGGGAAGGGAAGCAAAAATAATATAAGAACAGAGAGAGAGACAAAAACCATAAGAGACTCTTAAATACAGAGAACAAACTGAGGTTTGCTGGAGGGGTTGTGGGTGGGGGAATGGGCTAAATGGGTGACGGGCATTAAGGAGGAAATTTGTTGGGATGACCACTGGGTGTTATATATAAGTGATGAATCACTAACTTCTATCCCTGAAATTATTATTACACTGTTGATTTGGATTTAAATGTTTTAAAAAGTAAATAATAAAAAAATAAAAAACATAATCATGGCAGAAATGATAAGCTGAACAAGAGCTAGAAAATTCAGGAAATTCCCCCAAAACTTAGAAGAAGATAAAGGCCAAGAAAATTAGAGAACCAATCCAGTAGGTGCAAAATCTCAATAATGGGGTCACAGAAAGAAAATGAACTGGAGGGTAAGAAATCAAAGAAAAGACTAACATTTTCTAGAATGAGAGTCCATCAGTGCCCACCTTGCTGGGAGAAAACAGACCCACACTGAGACACATCATTGGAAATTTCAAAACAGTGGCCACAAAGCAATTACTAGCTTTCCAACAGAAAAACAAAACAAAACAAAAAAACAGGTTTCACATAAAGAAATGAGAGATGGAATGGATCTCTTGAAAACAGGTAAATTTAGGGAAAGAATAAGACATTTACTCTGCCCCATGTGAGATGTACCACTGGGGAACCAAGTAGTAGATGAGAAGTATCCCTTAAAGGGGGTTTCAACTTGCAAAATGAAAAACTGGAGACTTAGAATTCCATCATTTTGCCACCAGCTCTTCCCAACCTCCCACCCATGAGTTAACAGGTGTGAGCATTAAGCACTTATTGCCATCATCGTCACAACAGGAGAAAACTAGACATTCTGTACCTCCTACAGACTGAAACGGAGTCTGATAAAATCTCTAGATCAGCTGCCAATTTGCAAAAAATACAGAGGACACAAAAGCAACACAAACATCAACAACTGAATGGATAAAAAGCGGTGTACTCACACAGTGGAATATTACTCAGCAATAATAATAATAATAATAATGATGATGATGATGATGATGATGATAAAGTATCAAACTTGCAACAACACAGATGAATCTCAAAATAATTAAGATGAATGAAAGAGGCCAGGCCAAAGGAAAAAAAAAGTACACACTGCCTGATTCCATGTAGAAAATCTTAGAAAATACAAACTTGTCTATACTAAGAGAAAGCAGATCATTAGTTGCAGAGGAGACAGGGAGAGGCAGGAGGAAAAAATTACAAAGGGACGCAGAGAACTTTTGGGAGTGATAGTTGTGTTTAATATCCTGATGCTGGTGATCTTTTCATGGGTACAGACATATGGCAAAAGGCATCACATTGTACACATTAAGTATGTGCCGTTTATTGTATGTCAACTGCCCTTCAATAAAGCTGTTTTTAAAAAAGGAAGGAAACACTGAGGGCAGCTGTACTGTGAGTGTGTAATCAGCAAAATCACACTGGAAAACTCTGAAGCTCAAATGGTTCAGTTCTTCAGTATAAGAACAAAGGAAACAAGGAATGGAGAAGAAGTCTATAGAGTAAAAAAGAGACTTAAGGTCTCAAATAATTTTTGACTTCGGCTCAGGTCATGCATGATCTCAAGGTCTGTGAGTTTGAGCCCTATGTCGGGCTCTGTGCTGACAGCAGAGCCTGGAGCCTTCTGTGTCTCCTTCTCTCTCTGCCCCTCCCTTGCTCACGCCCTGTCTCCCTTTGTCTCTCAAAAAAAAAACAAAAAAAACCAAAAAAACTCAAACAATTTTTTAAAAAGAGTAAATAAGACTAAATCAAATTCTCCAGGGATACACTTGGGGTGATAACATGATCTTTTAGAGATGCAAGAAAGTGACTGTTCTAGGAGCTGTTACTTTGGGGGAAGGGGGCCAGGAATGGGAGAGGTCACAAAGAAGGGCTGTACAGGGCAGAGGCCTCGTTCTGACCGCTGGTTACAAGGGAGTTTGCTGTATAATTCCGTAAGCTCTACATTTTTGTGTATGGCTTTCTGTATCTGTACTTTATTTATTTTATTTTTTATTTTTTTATTATTTTTTTAAAATGTTTTTATTTATTTTTGAGAGAGAGAGACAGAGACAGAGCATGAGCATGAGCGGGGGAGGGGTAGAGAGAGAGGAGGCACAGAATCCGAAGCAGGCTCCAGGCTCCGAGCTGTCAGCACAGAGCCCGATGTGGGGCTCGAACTTGTGAACCATGAAATCATGACCTGAGCCGAAGTCAGCCACTTAACTGACTGAGCCACCCAGGTGCCCCTTTTTTTAAAAAAAGAAATGTAAAACAAAAGAATGATAATGGAATCGGGCCCCTCAGCAACACTGGAAGCCAGAGATACCTTTAACTCTAAGGGATAAGTTCATCCAAAAATAAAAAAAAACCCAAAACCCAAAAACCTTCTGGGCCTAAAAACCACAGGCAAAACCTAAAGCAGAGAACAAACTGGGGGAAAAAACCCAAACATTGTAAAATATTAATCTCCCTATATAAAGAACTCTTGGAAATCAAAAAAGAAATCTAAGGCCAGTAGTGAAATTGTAAAACTAGCAGGGATCTGCTCTGAAGAGACAATTCACACACACAAATAAAATGGGCTGTTAAACATATGAAAAGATGGTCAGTGTTACTTACAAAAAAGAAAAACAACAATTTAAACTATGCTGTTTGCCTCTTAAAAACTATACTGTTTTGCCTCCAATTCATCAACAGAGTATCTGGGAGGCTGTTGGAATGTAACTGGTAGGTAGAATTTGGCTTTATACATCAAAATTACAAAACACACCAACGTTCTTCGACCCAAAAATTCCACTCCTAAAGGACTCATCTTATAAATTTACTTGTGTGAATGAAAAATTAGTGTATAAGATTTATGCACAGAAGTACTGTTCATAAGAAGAAAGGAATGGAAACAATCTAAATGTCTATCAATAAGAAAACCGTTAAATAAACTATACACCTAACCAATCCAATACTATGCAGCCGTCTTTCAAAAATGAGGAAACTCTCCACACACTGATATGGGCAAGTCTCCAAGATACACACACTATTAAGGAAAAAGCAAGACACAGAACAGTATATAAAACATATCATCATTTGTGTAAAAGGGGAGAGAAAAAGGATATACAGGAAAAAATATATTCCATGGGGCACCTGGGTGGCTCATTCAGTTAAGCATCCAACTTCAGCTTAGGTAATATCCTGCAGTTCAGGATGAGTCCTGCACAGGGCTCTGTGCTGACAGCTCAGAGCTTGGAGCCTGCTTCAGATTCTGTGTCTCCCTCTCTCTCTGCCTTTCCCCTACTCACGCTCTGTCTCTCTCTCTCTCTCTCAAAAATAAATAAAAACATTTACATATACATATATATTCCATGGATGTGTAACGAAACTATGTCAGAAGTTAGAAACAGTTACAGAGGTTCGTGTAGGTTAGGAACTTGGCAGATGGGGTCATGGATGAGATGGAGACTCCCAATATATACGTTTTCCCTACTACAAAAGTTTTCCTAACCACATGAATGTATTACGTATTCAAAAAATTAAATATACTAAATAAGGAAAAACTAAGTTATTTACAAATTGGTAAAACTTTCAACTATACACATGGTTTAAGTACTAGCTTAAAAAGCTTTTAAGTCTTTAATGAAATCGTTAATTTCCAACGTAGAATTCTATACCAAGCTTAATGGTCAATTAAGTATAGACATAAAGCAAAGCCATTTTTAGGTACGTGAGGTCTCAAAATGTTTGCATCACTTGAAGTTCTTAGGAAGCCAAGAGAAGGCATACCCCTTCAAAACAAGAGACTAAACTAAAAAAGAGAAAGATATACAATTCAGGAAACAGAGAATGCATTCGAAGAAGGATCCTTAGCTGGGGAGAAAGGTGTATTTATACACCAGTTATAGAACACACCATCTAAATCAGAGTAGAGCATATGGCTATGGGAGCAATTTCTAGGAGAAAATGAAAATTCCAAATACTTTTGAATGTACTTGAAGAGATTTACAGAATAGGGAAGAGTTTATGATTGAATTAGTGATAAATATTAAGAAATACAGAAGAAAAAAAGATGAAAGGAAAACAAAAAAGTTGTTCAGGAAAGGATATGCAACTGTAATCATACATATGACATTGGTTAGCTGTGGGTGGTTTTCGCACAGTTCTATAAATGTTAACACTGGATACGGCTCTAACTGTAAATCTTTTTCTTTTAATTTTTAAATGTTTTATTTATTTTTAAGACAGAGACAGAGCATGAGTGGGGATGGGGCAGAGAGAAGAGGGAGACACAGAATCTGAAGCAGGCTCCAGGCTCTGAGCTGTCAACACAGAGCCCAACCCGGGGCTCAAACTCACGAACTTTTGAGTTTCTGATTTACTACACTGACACCACTGCCAACAGAAATAAAGGGCAACATTTCTTTCCCACTTTTTGTCTCTAGACCATATCCCATTATGGTGTAGTCAGAGAACTGTGTTGAAAGTTACCTGACTTCCTGTTGTTGTTTTTTTTTTTTAATTTATATATTTTGAGAGAAAGTGCGAGTGAAAGAGACAGAGCGTGTGCGCGGCAGAGGAAAGTCAGAGAGAGGGAGACAGAATCCCCGGCAGACTCCTCACTGTCAGCTCAAAGCCCAATGTGGGCTCAATTTCATGAACCAGGACATCATGACCTGCGCCAAAATCAAGAGTCAGACATTTAACAGATTGAGCCACCCAGGCACCCCCAATTTTTTTTTAAACTTTGTGTTTATATAATCAATTTGTTTTTGATTATCAGTTGCTCTTTGTATATTCAATTACAAGATTTGCTTTGTTTTCATTACACTTAATTTTATGTAATTGAATATGTAAAATATTTACATGGCTCAAAGTCAAAACTACGTACAAAGGGATACTCAGAAAAGTCCTATTTCCATCCTTATCCTCCTTCAACCATGCCCACCACCCACTTACAACCTATTTCTGGTTTATAGTTCCTAAGCATCTTCTACAAAAATGACCTGTGGAGGTATTTCCTCTGGAAAAATTACTAGAAGTGCAACTGTTAGGTCAAAGGGGAAATGTTCATATATTTTTGTTAGCTATCACCAAATTCTCCATAGTGACTGCTGACGTCCATTCTTTTTTTTTTCTCACCACAATAACTCATCATTTGTTACTATAGGACACTGTCACTCTATTATTAAATATACACATTACTTTGTAACTGGAAGTTTGTTCTCTTAATCCTCTTTACCAATTTTGCCCATTGCACCACCCATCTCCCATCTGGCAACAACCAGTTTGTTCTCTGTATTTAAGGGTCTGTTTTTTGTTTTGTGTTTTAGATTCCACATAGAAGTGAAATCACATGGTATGTGTCTTTCTTTGTCTGACTTATTTCAAATACCCTCTAGGTCCATCCATGTTGTCACAAATGGAAAGATCTCTACGGCTGAGTAATATTTTCATTGTGTGTGTATATGTATGTATACATATACCTTCTTTACTCATTCCTCTATCTTTGGACACTAAGTTGCTTCCATATCTTGGCTATTGTAAATAATGCTGCAATAAACATAAGGGTTCATACATTTTGAATTAGTTTTCATTTTCTTTGGGTAAATACCCAGTATTGGAACTACTGGATCAGATGACATTTCTAATTTTACTTTTTTTCAGAAAACTTCTGTATGGTCTTCCACAGTGGCTGCACTAGTTTGCACTTGCACCAACAGCACACATGGGCTCCCCTTTCTCCACATCCTCACCAATATTTGTTGTTTCCCATGGGTTTGCTTTTAGCCATCCTGATTGCTGGAAGGTGATATCTGTGGTTTTGAGTTGCATTTCCCTGATCATAAGGGATACTGAGCATCTTTTTATGTGTCTGTTGGCCCTCTGTATGTTTTCTTTGGAAAAATGTCTGTTCAGGTGCTGTCTTTAATTTCTCTTGTCAATGTCTTATACTTTTCAGAGTATAGGTCTTTCGTCTCCTTGGTTAAATTTACTCCTAGGTATTTTACTCTTTTTGGTGCAGCTGCAAATGTGATTTTCTTAATTTATTTCTACAACTTCATTATTAGTATATAGAAATACAAAACATTTCTGTATATTAATTTTGTATCCTTCAACGTTACTGATTTCGTTTAATAGTTTTTGGTGGCATCTTTAGGGCTTCTAATACAGAGTATCATGTCATCTGCAAATAATGACTGTTTTACTTCTTCCTCACCAATTTGGATGCCTTTAATTTCTTTTTCTTGTCTGACTGCTGTGGCTAGGACTTCAAGTTCTATGTTGAAAAAAGATGGTGAGAGTAGACATCCTTGTCTCATTCCTGCTCTTACAGGAAAAGCCCCCAGTTTTCCCCCATTAAGTATGATGTTAGCTGTGAATTTTTCATATATGGTCTTTATGATGTTGAGGTATGTTCTCTCTACACCTATTTTGTTGAGGGTTTTTATCACCAATGAATGTTGTACTTTGTCAAATGCTTTGTCTGCATCTATTGAAATATGTTTTTTTCAATTCTTATTCTTGTTAATGTGATGCATTACAATGATTGACTTGCAAATATTGAAACACCCTCACACCTGGAACAAATCCCACTTCATTGTGGTGAGTGATCTTTTTAATGTATTACAATTATCTTTGCTATTATTTCATTGAGTTTTACATCTATGTCTATCAGGGATATTGGCCTATAGTTTTGTTTTGTTTGTAGGGTCTTTGACTAGTTTTGGTATCAGGCTAATGCTGACCTCGTAGAATGAAATGTGGAAATTTTTCTCCCTCTTTTATTTTTTGGAATAGTTTAAGATGAATAGTTGTATTAACTCTTCTTTAAGTGTTTGGTGGAATTCAACTGTGAAGCTACCTGATCCTGGACTTTTGTTTCTTGGGAGTTTTTTTGATGACCAATTCATTTTTTTTAAATGTTTATTTTATTTTGAAAGGGGTGGGGGAGGTGGTGAGGGGCAGAGAGAGAGAGAGAGAGCGCCAGAGAATCCCAAGCAGGCTCTGCGCCATTAGTGCAGAGCCTGATGCAGTGCTCGAACCCACAAACTGTGAGATCATGGCCTGAGACAAAATTAAGAGTTGGGACACTCAACTGACTAAGCCACCCAGGTGCCCCTGTAACCAATTCACTTTTGTTACTAGTAATCAGTCTGCTCAAATTTTCTATTTCTTGATTCAGTTTTGGAAGAGTGTCTGTTTCCAGGGATTTATCCATTTCTTCTAGGTTGCCCAATTTGTTGGCATATAATTTTTCACAGCATTCTCTTATAACCACTTGCATTTCTGTGGTGTTGGTTTTATTTCTTCTTCTCATATCTGATTTTATTTAAGTTCTCTACTTTTTTTTCTTGGTGAATCTGGTTAAAGGTCTATCAACTTTGTATATCTTTGTCAAACAACCAGTTCTTGGTTTCACCAATATTTTATTTGTTTCTTTTTTTTTTTAGTCTCTAGTTCATTGTTTTCATTCTAATTTTATTTTCTTTCTTCTACTAACTTTGTGGTGTTATTTGTTCTTTTTTCTCTAGTTCCTTTAGGTACAAGGTTAGATTGGTTATTTGAGATTTTTCTTGTTTCTTGAGATAAGCCTGTATTGGTATAAACTTCCCTTTTAGGAACTGGTTTTGTTGTGTCCTAAACATTTTGGACCATTATGTTTCATTTCCAGTTGTCTCCATTTATTTTTTAACTTCTTTGATTTCTTTGTTGACCCTATTGGTTGTTCAGTATCATGTTTTAGTTTTTTGTGTGTGTTTTTCTAGTTTTTTTCTTATAATTGATTTCTAGGTTCATACCATTGTGGTCAGAAAAGATATTTGATATGATTTCAATCTTATTAAGTGTATTTTATTATCTTTTTTTGCCTCTATCCCCAATGTGGGGCTCAAACTCTTGACTTTGAGATCAAGAGTTGCATGCTCTACCAACTGAGCCAGCCAGGCATCCCTGATTTCCATCTTCTTAAACTTATTGAGACTTGTTTTGTGATCTAAAACATGTAATCTATGCTGGAGAATGTTCCATGTGCACTTGAATGTGTATTTGGTTTGGACAAAATGTTCTTTTTTTAATGTTATTTATTTTTGAGACAGAGGGAGACAGAGCGTGAGTGGGGGAGGGACAGAGAGAGAGGGAGACACAGAATCCGAAGGAGGGTCCAGGCTCTGAGCTGTCAGCAGAGCCCAATGTGGGGCTTGAACCCATGAACCGTGAGATCATGACCTGAGCCGAGGTCAGATGCTTAACTGACTGAGCCACCCAGGTGCCCCAACAAAATGTTCTTTATAGATCTGTTAATTCCATCTGGTCTGTATGTATCATTCAAAGCCATTGTTTCCTTGTTGATTTTGTCTGAATGATCTTTTCATTGATGTAAGTGGGGTGTTAAAGTCCCCTACTATTATCTTATTACTCTCAATTTCTTTCTTTATATTAATATTTGTTTCATGTATTTAGGTGCTCCTATGTTGAGTGCATAGATATTTACAATCATTATATCCTCTTGGATTGATACCTTTATGATTATGTAATGCCCTCGTCTCTAACAGTCTTTATTTTAAAGTCCATTTTCTCTGATTTAAGTTGCTACCTCAGTTTTTTCTTCCATGGAGAGTATCTTCTTCCATCTCTCCACTGTCAGTCTGTGTGTGTCTTTAGGTCTTACGTGAGTCTCCTGCAGGCAGCATATAGATGTTTATCTGTTCAGTTACCTTATGTTTTTTGATGGGAACATTTAGTGTATTTAAACTTAAAGTAATTATTGACAGGTATATACTTATTTCATCTTGTTCATTGTTTTCTGGTTATTTTTCTAGTTCTTCTCTGTTCCTTTCTTCTCTTGCTCTCTTCTCTTGTGGATTGATAGCTTTCTTTAGTGTTATGCTTGGATTCCATTTTTTTTTTTTTTATGTATCTATTATAGGTTCTTGATCTGTGGTTGCCATTGGGTTCATATATAACATTCTATGTGTATAAAAGTCTATATTAAATTAATGGCCACTTAAATTCAAACACATTCTAAAAGCACTAAACTTCTACTCCCTCCTCCACATTGTACGTATATGTTGCCATATTTTACATCTTTTTATTTTGTGTACCCGTTGACTAATTTATTTTAGATAGAATTGATTTTACTACTATAGTGTTTTAATCTCCATACCTGGCTTTGTTGGTGGTAAATCTACCTTTACTATAGGTCTGCTTTCACCTGTGAATTTTTTCCTTTCATAATTTTCCTCTATTTACAGCCTTTTCCTTTCACTTAAAAATTCCTTTAACAGGTCTTATAAGGCTGGTTTACTGGTGATAAACTCTTTATCTTTTGTTTATCTAGGAAATTATCTGTCCTTCAATTCTGAATGATAATCTTAGTGGAGAGTATTCTTGGTTGTAGTTTTTTCCTTTCAGTACTTTGAGTACATCATGCCTCCCTTCTAGCCTGAAAAGTATCTGCTGAAAACTGAGCTGATAGTCTTATGGGACTTCCCTATGTATAACCATTTGCTCTTTGGGTTTTTTTGTTTTTGTTTTTTTTTCCTCTTGAGAGAGAAGAGAATGTACTCACGAGAAGGGGAGAGGGAGACAGGGAGAGAATCTTAAGCAGGCTCCACACTCAGTTTGAAGCCTGATACGGGGCTTGATTCCATGATCCTGGGATCATGACCTGAGCCGAAATCAAGAGTCAGATGCTTAACTGACTGAGCCACCCAGGCACCCCTTTCCTGTTTTTAAGATGCTCTTTACCATTAATTTTTGCCATTTTTATTATTGTGTGTTTTGGTGTGGCCCTCCTTGGGTTCATCTTATTAGGGTATTTCTGTGCTTCTTGAATCTGGATGTCTGTTTCCTTCCCCAGATTAGAGAGATTTTCAACTAATATTTCTTCAAATGATCTTCTGCCCCCTTTTGTTTTCTGGGATCCCTATAATGTGAATGTTATTATGCAGTATGATGTCACAAAGTTCTCTTAATATTTTCTCATTTTTTATTTTTTTCTTTTGGCTGTTCAGCTTGGCTGCTTTCCGTTACCCTTTCTTTCAGATTGCTAACCCTTTCTTTTATATTTTCTAATCTGCTATGGATTCCTTCATGTGTATTTTTCATTTCAGTTATTGCATTCTTCCACTCTGACTGGTTCTTGTTTATATTTTCTATCTTTCTGTTGAAGTTCTGAGTTCATTCATCCATTCTTTTCCCAAGTCCAGTGAATATCTTCATGACCATTACTTTGAACTCTTTATCAGGCATATTGTTTACCTCCATTTCATTTAGCTTTTTTTCTATGATTTAGTCTTGTCTTTCATTTGGGACAGAGGAATATGTTTTGTGTAACTCTCTGTCTACTCTTTGTCTAACTCTTTGTCTAACTCTCATTTTGCCTAACTCTCTGACTACTATCTAACTCTGTGTGTGAGCTAGGTCAGTTCCTAGTCTTGAAAGGAATGGCCTTGTGTAGAAAGGTCCTGTGGTTCCCCATAGCATGATCCCCGCTAATCACCATACCAGTTCTCCAGGGGTATCCCCTTTGTGGGCTGCATCAACCTTCCCGTTCTGACTGTACCACGATTGCTGTGGGCATGCTGGTGGATGGGGCTAGCCTTCAGCCCAGCTGGCTGCAATGACCTGCTTCACCTGCTATGAGTGCACTGGGCACAGTTTACTCCCCATGCTGTTGAAAGGACCAACTGCAGCTATGGTAGGCTCACTGATGGCTAGAGCCCACACTCAGCCCAGGTATCTGTAATTAACCTCTGCCAGAGCTGCAGGCACGATGAAAGGCAGAGTTTGCTCCCTGCTCAGCTACCTAAGAGACTTGGCTGCAGGAACTGAGGGTATGCAAGTATGTGGAGTTATTTCCTCTGTCTCCCTAGGGTATGAGTCACTTTGCAGTGCTGCCTGCAAAGGTGCGTGGGTTGGGTGGGGTTGGTCTGTGGGGGGATCTCTGGGCCAGAGCACACAGTGCCAGCAAGACAGATGGAAAGTGTTGGAAGTGGCTCCTGCACTGCTCTGGAAAACAGTGTGGGGTTCTTCAAAAAATTAAGAATAGAACTACCCTACAACCCAGCAATAGCACTACTAGGAATTTATCCAAAGGATACAGGAGTGCTGATGCATAGGGGCACATGTACCCCAATGTTTATAGCAGTGCTTTCAATAATAGCCAAATTATAGAAAGAGCCCAAATGTTTTTTTTGGGCACCTGGGTGGCTCAGTTGGTTAAGTGTCCAACTTCAGCTCAGGTCATGATCTTGCCGGTCCGTGAGTTCAAGCCCCGCATCGGGCTCTGTGCTGATAGCTCAGAGCCTGGAGCCTGCTTCTGATTCTATGTTTCTCTCTCTCTGCCCCTCCCCCACTCACCCTGTCTCTCTCTCAAAAATAAATAAAACATTTAAAAAGTTTTTTAAAAAGATGTGGTTTATATATACAATAGAACACTACTTGGCAAGAGAAAGAATGAAATCATGCCATTTGCAACAATGTGGATGGAACTGGAAGGCATTACACTAAAAGAAATAAGTCAGAGAAGGACAGATATCATATATTGTCACTCATATGTGGAACTTGAGAAAGTTAACAGAAGACCATGGAGGAAGGGAAGGGGGAAAATAGTTTCAAACGGAGAGGGAGGCAAACCATAAGAGACTCTTAAATACAGAGAACTAAGGGTTATGGGGGAGAGGGGGAGGGGAAAATGGGTGATGGGCATTGAGGAGGGCACTTGTTGGGATGAGCAGTGGGTGTTGTATGTAAGTGATGAATCACGGGAATATACCCCCCAAACCAAGAGCATACTGTATACACTGTATGTTAGCTAATTTGACAATAAATTGTATATTGAAAAGAAAAGAAAAGAAAAGAAAAGAAAAGAAAAGAAAGCAGCCCAGATCTTGGGGGCGGGGGGGTGGGGGGGGGTGGGGAGTGGCTCCTACAAGTGTCTAGCTATCTAGGCTAAGGGAAGGCAAGAAAAAATGGTGCCCACCAGCACTTTTGTTCCAGGAGAAATCTCCTGCAGATTTCTGCCCCCACAGCCCATGTTATAAAATTAGTCAATGAATCTGCTTCATGCACACCCCAGGTGCTTTTCAAACTGCGCTTCTGTGCTGGGTCTCTGGGCAAGCTATTTAGCATGCTGGCTCTTTAAGAGCAAGGGCTTGGTTTCCTGTCACCCACTGGCTCTTCCAGAGTTAAGCCAAGGCTAATTTTCAAAGCCATGTTAAAGGGACTTGTCTTCTCAGTGAGGGCCCCCAGGGACAAGGTGCCCAGTGTGGGGTCGGATTCCCTCAGTCTTCCATGCTTATGATGTCCCTCCCGTTTACAGTTAGTCAGGCCAGGGAGTTTGGCTGCAGACTGCAATTCCACCCATCTAACCCTTTTCCATACGGCCTTCTGTCTACAACTAGCAGATCTGTTCTGCCAATCTTCATGTTGTTTTCAGAGTTACTTGCGTAGATGTAATTATTGCCTCAGTGTGTTTGTGGGACGCGGTGAGCTCAGGAGTCTTTAATTCTGCCATCTTTCCCCTTTCTGACCCTCATTCTTGAATGATGGCTTAACTAGTACTGAATTCTAAGTTGAAATAATGGTCTCCTATGTTCTAAATTCTACTGTTGATGAGAAACCTGCTGTCAATTTAGCTGTTGTTTCTCAGAGGTATGGCAGACACTGTTAGCAACTCTCAAAATATATGTCCCCTTCCTTTTCTGAAGCACCTATATTTATCCAGGAAACTCCCTTGCCGTTCGGTACGGACATGTAACTGATATCTAGCCAAAGGAATGTGAGCATGTGTGATATTCACCACTCCTGGGCTGAGCTCATTCCCCCTTCCTGGACAACCAGAGCAACTCTGAAGAACACATGGTGAAGGCAGCACAACTACCATCAGCTGGGTCCCTGAGTGCACAGAGCCACCCAATGACCTGAAATACCCACCCAGGACTGTGACATGAAAGAAAGAAACTTGTACTAGATTTGAGCCATTAAATTTTGGTTTATTTTTACAGCATTTTAGCCCATCCTACTTAATATAAAATACTTCTTTTTTTTTTTTAATTTTAAGTTCATTTATTTTGGGAGAGACAGTGTGAGTGGTAGAGGGGTACAGAGAGAGGGAGAGAGGAAGGGAGAGAGAAGGAGGGAGAGAGGAGAGACAGAGGGAGGGAGGGAGAGAAAAGGAGAGGGAAAGAGAGAAAGAGACGGAGAGAGGGGAAGAGACAGAGAGAGAATCCCAAGAAGGCTCCACACTGTCAGTGCACAGCCTGACATGGGGCTCAAACTCAAAAACCGTGAGATCATGACCTGAGCCGAAATCAAGAGTCAGACGTTTAA
The DNA here is from genome assembly GCF_027475565.1 of Acinonyx jubatus. Taxonomy (NCBI): domain Eukaryota; kingdom Metazoa; phylum Chordata; class Mammalia; order Carnivora; family Felidae; genus Acinonyx; species Acinonyx jubatus. The sequence continues at coordinate 94,465,929 of NC_069384.1, forward strand.
CCAACTGGGTCACCCAGCTGCCCCAATACAAACTATTTCTAATTGGTTCTTTTTCATATCTTTCCCCTCTTGCTGCATATGTTCCTACTTCTATTTCAAATTTTTTATTCACTATAAGCCTTCACTGTATCTTGTGCCTGCTCTTAGCCTCATATAAATATTCTTAACCAGAGCACTGACTTATGAAATGTGGTATTCTGCATGTACTTGTATTATAATTATTGATGGCTCCACTACCTTGTGATTCACCATGGCCCAGGGGCTTTTTTCTGCCAGGAATAGGCACAAAGGCAATTATTTACCAATGTGAACTTCCTACTTATAAAATTCATTAGCCTTCATTTCGCTCTGTCCAATTTGTAAGTACCCAATTTATCCAGGTTATCTTTACTTGTTTCCAGTATTTCTGGCCTACAAATATGTACACAGTACATCACTAGTTATGGATTAAAACTAATTAAACAGAACTTGGTCGCAACCTGACCTGTAAACGGTTATAACTGATCAAAGCTATCCACACCAGCACCATATCCTTAATAATGTTTCTGTATGACCTTCCCACCATCTAATCGTGGTATCATCTGACCTAAACTACATTTCCCTGGGTTGCTCATGATTACATTTTTCATAATTAAATCAACAGTATGAGAAAGTCAAAACATATGTGCCCTGCTTCCTCCAGATCCTTCCAACATTCTTAAAAAAATTAGGTTATACTGATATGATTCAGTTTTCCACATTAATTTTTACCCAATGTCCTACATTTGCTTAAATATAGTAAATTAACATTCTGGTGATGTATATTTTAATGTATCTTTTCCTCACAATGTGACTGTGTCTTATTTACTGAAGATTCTACACATATATTCAGCTCTTCATCATTTTGGTGGGAACAGAGAATTAATACAAGTATAAATCTCAGAATTATGGAAAAAGGACTTCTATACCTTGTATTAGTTATTCATTTTTTGGTACCAAACTTTAAGATATCAATATACCTAAAGAAATTAAATATAGGACAGGGACTCATAATAGCAACAGGGAAAGCGTCCTAAGAACGGGAGTTGTTCGAAAGAAGGATATGTTCATTTGGGAACTAGTGTTTACACCACCACCAGAAATGTCCAAATACAGATGAGATAACTGCTGAGCAAACATGCTCATAAAAGTGGTTAAGTCATCACAGGACTAAGGAACTAGAGACGGCTTCCTACTTCTCAGTGACTGTCATCAACTTTAGTTTTGCTCTTAATGACCTGGGAAATACTAATCAGAAATATATGCTCTGTAGTTCCTGAGACCTTACTCGGAAGTCCCAAGCTACTGAACGCAGCTCCTGGGATGACTCAACAACCAGAGAAGATGACACTCCTTAAGTTCCATCGTCCACGGCTTCTAAAACCATGGCTCCATTTGTCATTGCTGAAAATACGAACCAAGCCAGTTGCCCAAGGGACAGCCTTTTCTCGACCTCACACAACCTGGGATAGCCTGGCCAACCACAACAGCACCTGAGTTCTGCGCCAGCTTATTCTACTACCATAAACACTTGCCTGCTTTGTTTCCATTCCCTTGGGATTCAGAAAATACAACATACACATCTCCTCAGACTGATTTTTTTTTAAAAGCATAACACTAATGGTAGAAGTTTCGGAGATTAAGACAAGTTTTGGGGAGCAGGCAGATCCCTTAAGTAAAATAATTCTACCTAAACATACATGGTGCTTTTTAGTTTATAAAGTATTTTATGGAGATTATGTGATTCAAAGTGTCTAAATCATGCTCCTGAACATATATTCCATGAATGATGCCAAAATGTTCATGTGTTAAAATTGAGTAATAGTTTTTTCCCTAATACTTTTTCATTAATTTGAGGAAAAGGTGCCCTATATAAGAGACAATATTCACATTAACAGAATAAAGGAAAACAAATCATAGGATAATCTTGAGAGGTGCCCAAAAAGCTTCTGACAAAATTCAACACCCATTCATGACAAAAACCTCTCAGCAAAGTAAGAATTGTTGGAAATTTCCTCAAGAACTTGAGAAATGATGATCTATCATCATACTTAATTGTGAAAGACTGACCACTTTCCCCTGAAAATTGGGAAAAAGGCAAGAATATCTTCTCTGATCATTTCTATCCAACATTTTAGGATGTTCTGGTCAGTTCAGTGAGGCAAGGGCGGGGGGAACGAACAGAGATTAGAAAGGGAAAGTAAAACTATTTCTGGATCATGTTTAAATATTGTTTTCTTAATTTTTTTCTTTTTTTGAAGGAGACATAGAGACAGAGTGTGAGTGGGGGGAAGGGCAGAGAGAGAGCGAGCCCGAATCCCAAGCAGGCTCCAGGCTCCAAGCTGCCAGAACAGAGCCCAAGGCAGGGCTGAAACTCACGGACCGCAAGATCATGACCTGAGCCGAAGCTGGACGCTTAACCGACGGAGCCACCCAGGCGCCGCATGGTAGATCGTGTTTATATACAGTGGACCTTGAACAATAAGGGTTTAAAACTGCGCAGGCCCACTTACATGCAGGGTTTTTTTTCAATAAACATACAAGAAAATTTTTTGGAGGTCTGCAACGATTTGAAAAAACTCAGACACAAACTGTGTAGGCTAGAAATATCGGAAAAAATCAAGAGAAAGTCAGGTATGTCATAAATGCATAAAATATATGAAAATGTATCATACTCGTCAGTTTTATCATTTGCTACCATAAAACATCCACAAATTTGTTGTAACAAGTTCAACTTAACCGCCACTTAACATGGCACCATTTGCTGTCGAGAGAAACGTAAACAAGCACAAAGATGCGGCATGGAATCGGAACTGCGTAAAACCACCTGTAGTACGTACTGCACGATGTCATCACCTCACAGCCATCCCGCCTGCGGTTGGCTCAAGGATTGCAAGTATCCCCTTAAGACGCCCCGTGACGCTGACCATCTCCGCGTGAGCAGCGTGCCTCTCCAGTGAAATGAAATGCACGTCGCAGTAAAAAGTGATTTCTCACAGTTCTCACGTATTTTTCGTGTTTAGCGCAATACCGTAAATCTTCAATAACACCACGGGACGCGTACGAAGCGCACCGGCGATGCTGGGAGTGCTCCCAAGAAGCAGAGAGAAGTCACGATATTGCAAGAATGAGCTGGCTTGCTTGATACATACTGGAGACTGAGGTCTGCAGCTGCGGCTGCCCCGTGTCAAGATGGCTGAATTCAGGAGGAAAGGAGACGGGAGGAAAGGAGAGGGGAGGGGAGGGGAGGAGAGGGGAGGGAAGAGGGAGGGGAGGGGAAGGAGGAAGGGGAGGGAAAGGTGGGGAGGGAAGGGGAAGGGGGGAGGGGAAAGGGGAGGGAAGGGGGGAGGGAAGGGGAAGGGGGAGGGGAGGGGAAAATGGGGTGGGGAGGGGAGAGGGAGGGAAGGGAGAGGGGAGGGGAGGGGAGGGGAGGGGAAGGTGGGGTGGGGAGGGGAGGGGAGGGAAGGGAGAGGGGAGGAGAGGGGAGGGGAGGGAAGGCAGGAGGGGAGAGGGGAGGGAGAGAAGGGAGAGGGGAGAGGGGAGGGGGAAGGGGAGGGAAGGGGGAGGGGAGGGAAGGGGAAGGGGGAGGGAAGGGGAAGGGGGAGGGAAGGGGGAGGGAGAGGGGAGGGAAGGGAAGGGGAAGGGAAGGTGGGGAGGGGAAGGGAGGGGAGGGAAGTTTGTGAAGTCACATCAGCAGGTTCAAAATCTTACACTGTTTGCAAAATGCCTTTTTATCTTGTATTGAAAATGCAGCTTTCATGTGGGTAGAGCATTGCTATAAAAAAGGCTTACGTACAGACTCTAAAAAGATTCAAGAAAAAAAATATATGACAACTGAAAGCAAAAGGAAGGTAAAGGGATCTCAAGTTGGAGAGTTTAATGCCAGCAAAGGATGGTCTGATAATTTTAGAAAGAGGTTTGGCTTTAAAAAAATGTCAAGATAAAAGGAGAAGTAGCCTCTGCAGACCAATCAATGGCTAGCAGATGAGTTCCCCGACACCATAAAGAAAAATGTTGGGGAGAAAGGACATCTGCCTAAACAAGTTTTTTTTTTTTTTTTAAGTTTATTTATTTACTTTGAGAGAGACAGAGACAGTGCAAGCCTGGGAGGGGCAGAGAGAGGGAAAATCCCAAGCAGGTTCCAGGATGTCAGCGTGGAGCCAGATGTGGGGCTCAAACTCACCAACCATGAGATCATGACCTGAGCTGAAATGAAGAGTGGACCACTTAACTGACTGAGCCACCCAAGGCAGCCCCTGAACAAGCTTTTAATGAAGACAAAAGTGTCTTATTCTGGAAAAAAAAAAAAAAAAAAAAAAAAAAAAACATGCTACAAAGGACATTTACTAGCAAGGAAGAGAAGTGGGAACCAGGATTTAAGGCGGGAAGCAATGGGCTAGCGCTACTTTTTGTGTAGATGCAGTCAGGTAGATGATAAAGACTGCCCATATCTATGAAGCTGTTAACCCCTAAGCCTTGGAGGGAAAAGATGAACACCGGCTGCCAGTCTTTTGGTTGTGCAATAAGAAGGCCTGGGCAACAAAAGCCCTTTTTCTGGATCAGTTCCATTAATGTTTTGTCCCTGAAGTCAGGAAGTACCTTGCCAATAAAGGATTCCCTTTTAAAGTTCCTTTGATATTGGCCAGTGCCCACGGTCACTTACAACCCTAGGAGTTCAACACCAAGGGATCAAAGTGTCCCTTATTTGCCCCCAAACACAACGTGTCTAATTCGGCCTCTAGATCAGGGGATCATAAGGACCTTTAGAGCTCATTACACATGGTACTCTATGGAAGAGAACTCTGATGGAGAGAACGTCATGAAAGTCTGGAAGGATTACACTATTGAAAATGCCATCATTGTTAAAGAAAAACCCATGAAAATGCCATCAAGCCTGAAACAAATTCCTGCTGGAGAAAACTTCATCCAGATGCAGTTTGAGCATGTCTGCACAGGATTTACAACAAAGCCAAAGACAGAAACTACAGATATGGCAAAAAAAAAAAAAAGGTGGGGCTAAAGAGTTTCAAGATAATGACTGGAGTGCTTCCGAACCAATGTCAACGAGGAAGAAAAAGAAGCAGTGCCAGAAAATAAATGGACAGTAGACAATCTGGCAGAAGTGTTCTGATTATTCAAGACTGCTATCTACTTTTATGATGTGGACTCTTCTATGATACGAGAACTGAAGCTAAAGCAAATTGGTGGTAGGAGGATTGGTACCATATAGAAACATCTATAGAGAAATGAAAAAGCAAAAAATATCAGACAGAAAATACGATGTACTTCCATAAAGCTACACCAAGTGTGCCTGCGTCTCCCGATTCCCCTTCCATTTCTTCCACCTCCGCCACCCGAGACAGGAAAGACCAATCCTTCCTCTTGCTCCTCGTCCTACTCAATGTGACAATGATAGGATGAAGACCTTTATCATGGTCTACTTCCACTTAATGAACAGTAAATAATCATCATGACATCCAGTTAATAAGCTTATGTTGTATGTATTTGGGAAAAAAGTGTCTTCGTGTGAAAAATCTAATAACTATATGGCAAGAACTGTATCACACATTTTTATATCCTCGTCATCACCACCCAAGTATTCATCACGTAAAACATCGCGTACAAGACTTGTATGAAAGGCGAGGCTGTAGACAGCCTCTTCTACAGAGGCATAAGCTGAGTGATAATATAAAATTAATAATGTGTTATTTTTCTTATTGTTCTAAACTTTGTTTTCAAAGAATAACTCTACCATACAATATGCCCCTTTCTCTCCTGATTGGAGAAATTATGTATCAGCCTATCATTACAGGTAAGCGGTTTAAAAAAAAATGTAACAATGTTTTCAACACTGTCATACAAATAGGACTATAATACTGTATGCCAAAAAAATTTTATAACGCTTCATTCATTAGTGTATAGGCTAGCTACCATAAAGCAATCATATTGTTGCTTCTTTGTGTTATCAATGCATGAGTCGTTATACCTGTAAATAAACACAATTTCTTTTTCACATTACCTTTCATTTTTGACATCTAGTGTTAGTAATACGTACAATAGCTAGAGTGTTTTTACCATATAAGACAATACTGATGGAGGTACTGACACACAGATGATTCATCTTGTATGCAACAGGAACTTATGTTTATCAATAGAGTACAGTACTGTAAATGTATTTTCTTTCATGATTTTCTTAACATTTTCTTTTCTCTAGCTTATTTTACTGCACGAATGCAGTATATAATACATATAACATACAAAATATGTGTTAATCAACAGGTCATGATCTCACTGTTTGTTACTTTAGGTCCTGCGTTGGATTCTGTGATGACAGCTTGGAGCCTGGAGCCTGGAGCCTGCTTCAGATTCCATGTCTCCCTCTCTCTCTCTGCCCTTCCCCCACTCATGGACACACAGGCTCGCTCTCGCTCTCTCTCTCAAAAATAAATAAAACATTAAAAAAAATTTTTTTAAGAAAACTTATGTCCACACAAAAGACTGCTCAAATTGCCAAAATTTGGAAGCAACCAAAATGTCCTTGGATAAACCTTTATTATTCAGGGCTTAAAAAACAAAGCAAAACTATCAAGTCATGAAAAGACATGGAGAAAAACTGCATATTGTTAAGTGAAAGAAGTCGGTCTAAAAAGGCTACATACTATATGATTCCAAGTGCATGATATTCTGGAACAGGCATAACTATGGAGATCAGTGGTTGCCAGGAGACAGAGAGGAGGGAGCAAGGAACAGGTAGAACACGGAGCATTTTTACTATCAGTCTGTATAATACTATAACTGTAAATACATGTCTTTATGGGTTTGTCAACACTCGCAGAATATATACCACCAAGAGTGAACTGTAATGTAAACTGTGGATTGGGGGCAATTATAGATGTGTCAATGTAGGTTCAACAATGGCAACAAATGTACCACTCTGATACAGGAATGCTGATAACCAGGGAGGCTATGCATGTGTGGAGGTATATGGGTATATGGGGGTATACTGGGAATCTTTGGCAATTGTACCTTCTGCTCAAGTTTGCTATAAATCTAAAATTGCTGTAAAAGATTAAGTCTACTAAAAAAAAAAAGGCTTGTAAGAGGTTAGTTAATATTTCTTAGATACCTAATTAAAAGCACAAACCATAAAAGAAAAAAAAAACAGGTAACAGACTTCATCAAAATTTAAGTTTTTTTATTTAAAAGGCACCATTAAGAAAATAAAAAGCTTAGTCATGGATTCAGAGAAAACATTTGCAAATCATATATCTGATAAAAGACTTTTTAAGACTTTAAACTGAATTTTTATTAAATATTTTAAATATTTAAAGTTTTTTGAAACTAAGATAACAGTGACAACCCAATTTTAAAAATGAGCAGAAGATTTTTTTAAGAGAGTGTGAGAGCAGGGGAGAGGGGCAGAGAGAGAGAGAAAGAGAGAAAGAGAATCTTAAGCAGGCTCCACACTCAGCAATGAGCCTGACATGGGGCTGACCCCATGACCCTGGGATCATGACCTGAGCTGAAACCAAGAGTCACTTAACCAACTGAGCCACCCACGTGCCCGAAAATGAGCAAAAGATTTAACTAAACATTTCACCAAAGAAGATAACATGAGTGACTAACAAGCACATGGAAAGGTGCTCAACATCATTAGTCATTAGGGAAACGTACATTAAAAACTGCAATGAGAGGGTTGCCTGGGTGGTTCATTCAGTTAAGCATCTGACTTCAGCTCAGGTCCTGATCTCACAGTCCATGAGTTCAAGCCCCATGTCAGGCTCTATGCTGACAACTCAGAGCCTGGAGCCTGCTTCAGATTCTGTGTCTCCCTCTCTCTCCGTACCTCCTCTACTCATGCTCTGTCTCTAAGATAAATAAACATTAAAAAAAAAAACTGCAATGATATTATCACCACACATCCATTAGAATGGCTATAGTCAAAACCACTAACAATACTGAGTGTTGGTGAGAATGTAGAGAAATCAAAACCCTCATACATTGATGGTGAGACTCTAACATTGTAACAGCCACTTCTGGGAAAAGTTTGGCAGTTTCTTAAGAGGTTAAACTTACCATATGATCCAGTAATTACACTCCTAAGAATCTACCCAAGAAAAATAACATAAGTCCACACAAACACCTGTACATGATTTATAATGGCCCAAACTGGAAACAATTAAGATGTCCAACAACTGGTAAATGGATAAACAAAATATGGTATATCTATGAAACTGAATACTATCAACAATGCAAAGGGACAAGCTATTAACAGATGTGGCAACATGGACGAACCTCAAGACTACAATGCTAAGTGGAAGAAGCCACAAAAAAACTACATATTCTAGGATTCTATTTTTAGGAAATATCCAAAAAAGGCGAGAGACAGAAAGAGTAATGGCTGTCCTGGCTTAGAGGAGAGGACTGACTGTAAACTGGCATGAAGAAACCTTGGGAGTGACAGAAATGTTCTAAAATTAGAATGAGGTAATGGGTGTAAAAGTCTATAAGGATAATAGAACTGTACACTTATGATGGATGGATGTTATGGCATGTAAATTATACCCCCCTAAAACAGTTTGTTTTAAAAATTTGTACAAGATTGTTCATAGCAGCTTTATTCATCATAATGGCCTCAAACTGGAAGCAACCCAAACGCTCTTCCAAGGAGAATGGAAAAATTGTGGTATATTGAAAAAAAGAGTATTAGTTATTAATAAAAAACAAATTACTGAAACACAAGATATGCATGAATCTCAAAAACCTGTTGACAAAAGGCAGTTTTGTTCTAATGTACTATTCCATTTACAAATATTATATTTATATATAATGTAAATTATGTTTCATAAATGCGAAGTTCAAGAACAGGCAAAGTTGGGGCGCCTGGGTGGCTTAGTCGGTTAAGCGTCCAACTTTAGCTCAGGTCACCATCTCATGGTTCACAAGTTCTAGCCCCACATCAGGCTCTGTGCTAACAGCTCAGAGCCAAGAGCCTGCTTCAGATTCTGTGTCTCTCACTTTGCCCCTCTCCCACTCACACTGTCTCTTTCTCAAAAATAAATTTTAAAAAACTTAAAAAAAGAAAAAAGAACAGGCAATGCTCATGTATGGCACTAGAAATCAGGACAGCAGTTGCCTCTAGGGTAGGGAGATTGACTGCAAAGGGGCATGAGAGAACTTTCTGGAGCATGAAAATGTTCTGGATCTTGACTGGGATGTTTATGTGGGTGCATACACTGATCAAAACACAACACTTAAGATCTGTGAATTTTACTGTATGTACCTCAATAAACTTTTAAATGATTAAAAATTCCTCCCAAAACTCTATAAAAACTTTACTATTAGACAAACTCTGAATCAATCAATCACACTTATTTCCAGAAGGTATGGTTATATGTGTGTCTATTTGGAAATCATAACATGTCAAATAGTTAATAAAAATGAGTGGCTAATGATTCAATACTCATTTTTAAATGCTTTAATTATGTCATATAATACACACATATATATTCAACTTCTGCATGTTATGGAAACAGAATCAGACTCATTTATTCTTTGTACATTCATTCATTCATTCACTTCAAAAATATTTATGGAGGGCCAAAAATATTTTCCAGGCATCCAAGTCCAAATTGCAACTCAATTACAATGCTGATATTTCACTTTTTCTTTATGTCAGAATCCTAGTGTACCTCTCAGAATGTTTGCTTAATGTGAGTCTCTTGGTCTAGTCATGGGAAGAAAAAGTGTTAGACAGCCTAATAGTCTGAGACTTAGGAAGCAAAACCAAGTCAAGGGCCAGTCAAGTCCAACAGAGTCAGGCCTCAACTACAGGTACGTATGTATGTACACACACACACACATAAACACACAGCCCACCCCCCCACCCTGCCCCTCACCACTGTAAGATGGACCTGGAGCTGTGGCCAGATCCAGGCATCTCTGGATGCCACAGCTGTGGCATCTCTTACAACTCAAGCCTCAGGCTAGGAGGAAGGGAAGGCCACCACCACAGGAAGCCACCACCCTTCCAGTAACTTCCCTTCCACTCTCCCAACCCCCCTTAGAGTCATAACCTAGAGTCTGGTCTAAGCCAGGCCTGGAGGGGTGATGCTGAATGAGCCATGACCTCTGCTCCCCAGAGAGTCTGTCTACAGACCACACTAACCACTGCGCAGAACGGTTCGGTGTCGGGGTACTTCCTACACTCCTGGTAGATTTTTTAAAGAGTGTTTAAAATGTTCGTGGCTTTTGACCCAGTTATCTCCACTCCAGGGATTTATCATAAGGAAATAATCAGAGTTGAAGGAAGGAAGTACTGTACGAGCAGCTCACTAGAGCATACTTATAATAGCCTACAGAACACTCTCCTCCCTCAAAAGAATCAAAAAAACTTAAATGCCTAAAGCAGGGAAGTAGTCAGATGAATTATGATAGTCACACTATCTGCAGACATGAAAGACAAGCTTTGCAGGAAAGAGTATTAGAAAATGCTGACAATATGATGTTCAATGATAGAAGCAAGCTAAAAGCTGTATATATCAGGGCTTCTCACGGGAGCATCGTGGTATTCCCCCTGCTTCCCAGAGATTCTGCTGATCCTGGAATCCGTGTTACTGAGGGGAGTGAGCTCTTGTCCTCAGATGGTCTTAGGGCAGAGGGGTTGGGAGGCTGAAAACCAGTGGTAGAGAGTACCATCTCAATACTGGGTGAATAGGAAAAACGTGTGTATATACACAGATCAGAGTTAATCAATGCCAGAACCCTGTGATTGGTAGGATCACGGCCTTGTAAACCAACACTTCTCAAACTTGAATGTGGGTCTTGTTAAAAAATGGATCCTGATTCAATGTCTGGCATGGGCCAGAGATTCTGCATTCCTAACAAGTTGCCAGGCGATGTCCAGGCTGCTGTCCATGGGCCACACGTGGACAAGCAAAGCTGTGGATGCACACATCCTGCAGGACAGAGAAGCTATACCAACAGTGACTTTCTGGTTGGTCACGGGATGGGCGCATTTACTTTTTACACCCCCTACACTCACTGGATCCTTCGCAATGAAAATTCATTGCTTTTGTAATCAGAAAGAAAACTCACTATTCAAAACCTGGGACTCGGTAATTATTCTTACAGGAGTCCATTCCAAATAATGTGAAATGGAATCAGAAGGTAAAAAGCACTGTCCCCACACATAACACATCTTACCACCAAACTTGTGAGGTTTTCCACACCAAACAGATCTGACACCACCCAGAGTTAGCGGAGGCCACACAGGGTGAGGGCTCAGCCCCACAAGAAGGCTGCTTCCCACTTCAGATGCCAGCCAGCCACAAGGCCAGGCTGTCACCTACACGTCTACCAAGTTAAAAATTGGGGGTGCCTACATCCCCCTCCTCGGGCTTGTTAACAGCTCTTGGAACTGAGACCAACACTTTACTATTACTGGTTTATTATAAGGGATACAATTCAGGAACAGCCAATTGGAAGAGATACACAGAGCAAGGTACAGGGAAAGGGTGCAGAGCTTCTGTGCCCACTCTGGGCACATCATCCTCCCAGCATCTTGATGGATCAACAACCTCCATTACATAGGCATGACTGATTAAATAGCTGGCCATTAGTTATTAAGATGATCTCCAGCCCCCTGGGGGGGGGTGGTGCTGAGGGGAAGGGGGTGGGGACGGTGCTGAAAGTCCCACCCCTCTAATCACATGGTTGGCTCCCCTGGCAACCAGCCCTTAGAGTTGCCTCATTAGCATAAATTTGAGTGTAATGGAAAGGTACTTATTCTGAATAACAAAAGACACTCCCCTCACCAGGAGCTTGGTACCAGAACCTTGGATGAAGGCCAAATATATTTATTTCTTATTATATCACAGAATCACAGGTTTATGTAATGCAACTTGGAATGATTTACAATACCAAAAAATAAGCAACCACCTAGTTCTCTAATATTAAGAGGATGGCTTAAAAAAAAAAAAGCCTGAAATAGCACGCAATTATTACAAATAATATTTATAATATTTATAAACACATGAAAAATGGAATGATAAATTTTAATCACAGTATGAGAACTTTGTTTAAATGCTAACATAAAATGAATTAAATGTTTATAAAATGTTAAAATTATTTTTTTAAAAAGTAAATAGTAAAATGCAACAAAACTGGCAAGAAATACACCAAAACGTTCATGTCTTTGGGTCCTTGAATAGTGGGGTAATAGAGGATTTTTTTTCCTTTCTCCTTTCCAGAATAAAAGCAAATTGACAGGAAGGAGCTTGCATGTGATTACGATCATGGATGCAAGGGTACCAATGGAAAATGGAGGTGGCAGCAGAGAGAAACCCATTCAAGGGCTGGTTACAGGTGATGAGGGAGCATAAGGCAAGCTAACAGGCCACAAACACTGCCCCCCCTCCCCCCAACCAGGTGGAGTATGTGTGGTATTCCTCGGGCACTCCTGGTGGCCCAAGAACAAAGGGAAGGTGGAAAACAAATGGTTAACTGATAGAGATCATAGTCCCGCAGGACCCAAGTCTCCATCACCCCTCCATGGTGATGTGGGAAACAAAGGCATAAGGAAATGGCAGATCGAACTAAATTTCCTTATAACCTGCAGCCCATTGACAAATACCTGAGGCTAGCAGAGTAACAAGTTCCTCCAGGAAGTCCCTACTGTCTTAATGCTAATGCTTTGTAGAGGGAAAAATAACCTTAGCTTGACACTAGCCAAGGCCTCCAGTATCCTGGGAGTCTTCTTTAGCATATGAAAATCTCACTGGAAACTTCCCCAGAACTTTGTCTCCCCCAACACGGTAGTATGTAACCAGTCTCTCCTCATGGCCCCAGGGCAGCTCTTCCTGCCCTCTGGTCCTGTTCCGGTGCTTCAATAAAATCACCTTTTTGCAAAGATGTCTTCAAGAATTCTTTCTTGGTCATCGCTCTGGACCCCACGAACCCCACGGTCACCCCAAAAACCTCATCACAGGGAGCAGGCTTGGGAGCCTATTAGTTGGGGATGGGGTGGGAGCGCGAGGCCGTAAGAGGGCTCACTGGACCACCAGGCTGGGAGTGGAATAAGAGAAATAAGGAGAAAGGCAATGGGTTAACGAGCGCAGGCTGGAGTGCAGAGCCGACAAGTCTGGACAAGGGGCAGGAGGAAGGAGACCAACCGCCCACTACCTTTCTCCCCGACCCCCAGCTAGCACTTCCACGAACAGGTCTGGGCAGAAGCTGTCAACAGGAGCAACCTCTGTCTTGGCTGATTGGGGGGTGCTGGCCACCCCTCCATTCAGCCTCCCTGTACAGAATGGATGTTTTCTGCTTCTCAGGAACACCCCAATTATCAATCTCTCCCTTTCCCTCCCCAGGATATCAGGCTCCTCAGGATTCCTTAAGGGCATAAGGAATACAAACTCACGTTTACCTTCTCTAATAAAGCAAAATGAATAGCCCTTTGCCTTGTTCCCATTTCTGGGTTCGTTTCTGGCCTGAACCTCACTTCACTTGTGTCCCTCTCCTGATAGGCAACAAAAGGCAACAGAAACAAATACAAATACATAAACCTGCATCACTGGTCGATGATCAAATTAGCTCTTTTTTTAAAACTACAAAATGCTATGTAAAAATTAATAGCCTCTTTATTACTTCTCCAGGTTAAAAGGTAAACCTGCTGGTCTACCTGCTCTATGATCTCACTGCTAACATGGGGCAAGTGGGACACAGTATGTCACTGTACCTGTGTCAGGATTTCACAAAATTTTTGTTAGCCTCTCACAACACTCCTGCGAGGAACGCACATCCCCAGCTGACAGCGAGGCACTGGCCGCAGAGTGCTCTGTCTGCCACGAGCCCCCCCACAAAGCAGTGGCAGAGGTGGGGCTGGGACTCCTGCGTCTCCCTATTCCACGCTGACATCAGCCTGTTCTTCCACAACAGGACAGGTCTGCACCCACACGGAATGCCAGGAGAGTCCGTCTCTTTTCCAGAGTCTGTGCAGATTTTAATCCCCCAACAACAGAGCCAAAGCTCAGGGTTCACAGCCATGGGCTCAGGCCTAGCTCTCTTCATCAATTGCAAAGCTGTGGCTACACCAAACACCCTGTTAGGGTTTGTCCTGTAGAACATTTCTCTAAGGCCATGAGGCTGCTCAGAGGGGCAGCTCTCGGCTCACTCTGAAAACAGGGAGATCAGAGCTGGGAACCATCTCTACCCTATAGCCTGCCTTCTAAAACTATGGGGGAAAGTCCTACAAATAAAAGCAAAATTGAAGGAGGCAAGCTCTACCAACAACACTAAGAGCTGACCCATGGTGAATCCTTATTCCATAACATCTGATGGGCCGTGGAATACACACAGCCCTACAAGATGGGTATTATTATTTTACACAGGACAACACTGGGGCTCAGAGTGGTTTGAAAAAAGTAGGTCAAGGACACATAGCTAGGTAGCAGAAGAACCGGAAATAATACAGTGATCTCGTGATAGTCCACACTCAGGATCGCACGGCCTCACCTCTGTTTGGTCTGGCCAATAAGCAATCAACCCACTTTCCCATGCCATCTGTCAGTTGGCAAGGGCCTTAGGTATCACCTATCTGAGGGAGCAGGCACCCACAAACCTGGATCCGAGTTCTCCGGAAAAGATCCAATCAACCAGCTGTTCTAGCATTTCCCACACAGCTCAGTCTCTCAACTTACTTTCAACTAAACAAGACATTCTACTTGCAGCCCTCCATTCTTCTTTCTTATCATGCTAGGGTAAGTACATGCCTACATTGACAGTTCTAGTAACAAAGGCCTCAAAACATCACCTGACATTTCCTCAAAACCACTCCAACAGGGTTTCATTTAGGGTATTTTTCTCTTTTCTACCCGCCCCCTGCCCACACCCCAGATCTATGAACATTCAGAATTCAGGGGAAGGAAACAAAGATCAGAAAGGAAGCTTCAACTGTAATAAAACTCCAGATATGGACAGAGGTGAGAACATCTGTTCCATGACCCTTAACTGAAAGTTTCAAGATGAGGAAATCAGGCCATCCTTCAACTTGCCTCACAGGAATCTCTCAAAGGCTGGGCTGTGGGCACCTCACTTCCTCATTCCTGCAGAGGCTTCAGATGGGGCTATGCCTAAGCAGTGGGTAGGAGCGGACCTGTCACTGGCTGCAGACCGGTGGGCAGTGATGGGAGAGTGGGGAGCGCCCCTGCAAGTCCTGGGAACCCTCAGAGCGGCTATGGAGAGCCAACGCACAAGCTGGAGGATCCACATGGGTCCCAGTGTCAGGCTGCTTAAAGAGGGAGGGCTTGCTGGCGTCCTCACCACGGAACACCCTGGTGCACAAGACCCATATTCCCACTCACAGAGAGTTAGTGGTTTGGGTATTGGGGGCACCCCTTTCCTCTGTGTCTTGCCCACACATCACTCCATCTGGGTTGTATAGCAGGGGTAGGAAACTCTCGAGTTCTGTGTAATAAGCACAGCAGGCAGGGTGTGGGGGAAATGATGACACAGCCTGTATCTTTCTGACATAGAAACACTGCAGAGGAAACAAGACTCTTCATTCCCTCAGGTGAATATGCGCTTATCCCATTTTTCTTGGGACAAGAGCTTCTCAACCTATTTTTGTTATCCCCTTTTGGACAGATGCATAAAAAGACTGCTCACTGTAGAAACAACATTGTGAGTGTGACGGAGCCCCGTCTCAAAGCTGAGGACACTTCAGGGAGTAGCGGAGGCCAGGGGAACAGGGGGGCACGACTCTGCTCTAGGACTGCCTTTGGGAATTCCTGGGGGCAGCACATGTGAAATCTCCCAATTTTCAACACTGATTCAGTGGTTTTTTTGGTTGTTATTTTTTGTTGTGTTTTGTTTTGACTTTCTCCTGGCCCCGTCTGTAACCAAGGCAGTTGAATGTAGTCAAAAGACAGTTCGCCTAGACTGACTAACCAACTCTTGGGTGTGTAGCTTAGCTGTCTGCAAAAAGCAGTATGGACAGCAGAGGGGCTGGAGAATCCATGCGAAGACCCAACAGATTTGAGTTTGAATCCTGGCTCTGCTTTTATTAGCTGCAAGACTCCAAGTCCACCATTAACCTTACTTAGCTACCATGCCATCTGCAAAATGGGCTGATGGGAGATTTGTGAGAATTAAAAACGTGTGTGTGAAGACTACCATGAACTCTTCATAAATGTCAAATTTCCTTCCCCCGTAACTCTAAAGAAACGATTTAGCCTAATCTTAGCTTCTTCAGATGTCATGGTTTTCATCTGTTAGAAACTAGAATAATCACCCAGCACTGGGGCTCTACCTCACAGGATGGGATGAAGTGGTGCAGATAAAAGCAGGGTGCTTACAACTTAGAAAAGTATGATTGGCTTGATTGCCAACACCCTTTCCTCTCATTTCGAGGCCAACAAAGCAGCAATCTGCTTTCCTAAATGTGTTTATCCCCTTCCGTAAGGTGATGTGGGGAGAAGATGGAGTCACAGCGATTAGCAATCATTAAACAGCGATTAGCAATCTTTAAAACAGCTATTAGCAATCAACTCCCCAGGGTCCAATCCCACCATCCTTACACAGAGGTGAGGAAACATTAGGTCACTGCCTGGTCACTTAAGGGCCCAGCAAGTCTGCTTTCTCTCTCCACGCCTTGTTTTAGACAACCGAGGAAGAAAGTCAAGTCACTTAACAGCTGCAATGTTTCTTTTCCTCACACAAAGAAAACTGAGCCGCAGGCCAAACACATTCATTGAAGTACCATCACTATGACATTTTCCAAACGCACGGGGATTTTTGTCAATTCCCTTATTTTCCACACCCTTTGACAAAAGTGGGACATGCTTTGGCATTTCCTCAACTGACTGACTTAAAGCATCTTTACAACTTCTTTTACACGAATGGGACTACACCAGCAAGGTCTAGGCTGAGGGGCCTGATCTAACATTTCAACTTTTTTTTTTAATGTTTATTTACTTCTGAGAGAGAGACAGAGCGTGAAGGGGAAAGGGACAGAGAGACAGGGAGACACAGAATCCGAAGCAGGGTCCAGGCTCTGAGCTGTCAGCATAGAACCCAATGGGGGGCTCGAACCCACGAACTGTGGGATCATGACCTGAGCAGAAATCAGATGCCCAACCGACTAAGCCACCCAGGAGCACCAACACTTCAACTTTCAACTATTACGGACAGGTTTTCTCTTAAAAACAAAGAGGCATTAAAATCAGTTCCGCTGAAGCTACTAAGGATTTTTACCTTTCAGGAGTATGCCTCTCCCCACCCCAAACTTTAAAAGCTCCCTCATGCAATCGCCATGTTTCCAAATCACCAATCAAGCATGACAGAATGAGCAGGAATTGTATAATAAATCTAGAGGAAAAAAAATGAGCAAGTTGGATGAATATACAGATATGACTCCTCCCACCCAGCCCCTTCTTCAAAGCAAGGTTCTGGTAAAGGAAAAAGAACACCACAGAATGTTTTAGGGGTCGCTTCTTTGCTAAACACTTTCAAGTCATAATGCCTGGGGCAAACAAGGTGAAAATGGCAATACAAATAGGTTAAGATCTCTTTCAGGCAATAAGTAGACCTCCACTTACCTAGTGATTTGTTTTTATAATGTACACTCTTTACTGACGTATATACCATGCTTCCAAAAGTATACACGAATCTTAAATGGATAAGTACTGTGTTTACTACTCTGAGCTGTTTCTTGATGTGCATAACTTGGGGAAAGGATTTGGGCAGCTCAGAAAAACTGCTACCACATTTTACACAACCTGTCTGTCTGGACACAACTCAACCCCTAGGCTTGCTAATACCCTTTGTATCAAAAGGGCTGACCCAGCATCCACCTGCATCAACTTGATCCCCTCAGCTCTGTCGCACTCAGCAAACACCCTATGCCTTCTGAGCAAAATAAAGCAGCACCCCACGAGGGAGAAAGAGTCTGCGTCTGAAGAGGCAGGTTTTACACCCGATTTACAAAGAGTGAGGGTCTGTGGAAGGCCTTGAATCTCTTCTAGAAACACTCACTGGTGGTGCCTTCCAAACTACCGTCAGGAAAACAAACAAACAAACAAAAGCTCCGCTGGCAATGGTGGTGGTTACTTTTAAAGGAAAATGCCAAACATAGGAAAGTAGAGACAATAGTGTAAGGAATTCCATACCCCACCCTTCATCCCGCTTCAACTATTAACAACTCACAGCTAATCTCCTTTGGAGCTCCCCCCTCACTTTTCCACTAGCAGTGTTGCCCCAAAGTGGTTTATTTTGAAGCAAACCCTCCATCTATATTTCAACTTCAGTATGTATTTTTAAGGGTTTTTTTTTTTTAACAACCACAATCCTAACACCATTACCAAAAATAACTAAACAAAACTAATATTTACTTGTACGATCAACTGACCAGTACACATTTCTTTTATTGGCTCAATGTTTCATGAACTTCTCCCCTTCGAATCAGGATCCAACCAACGTTCGCAGACGGACTGCACTGCTGTGTCACGTCTCTTCAACAGTGTTTAAACCGCAGGTTCCCCCTTCCCCGTGATTGTCACGGCAGCCGCGCTGATCCCTAGTGGCAAATTCCCAATGATTCAACTCTGGGGATACCACAAAGAGACTCCGGCCTTAAAGGCTTGCTTAAAAAACGTCAGACACGTTTATTAAGCAGTCATTTTTGTAATTAAATACGTTTAGAAAAAAAAAAAATCTGAGAAGTACAAGCGAAACGATTTGACCTGAAGCGATTAGCAATCCTCAGGGCCACTCAAGCACGCGTCCTTTGCAATTCTGATCCGTGTGGGTTTATTTATGAGGTTAGAGCATATCCCAGCCTTACCCGAGTCTTTTGCAAAAGGTGGGGCGGAGCGAGCCGGTTTCCTCGCAGGACCTTCCTCCGCGGGCTAGGTCCCGGCGGTCGCCTCCGGAATTCCGGGGTTGGACCCAGCTGCCGCCTCCCAGGGCCACCTGCCCAGGTGAGAAAAAGGAGCTTCAGCTGACGAGTTCCGGAAAGCAGCCCCAGGTTATCTAGAAGGAATTCTGAGCCAGCCAGGATAGAGGAACGAACCAGGGTACCACGGTCTCGTAGAACAAACAGCCCTGAAAAATCTTGGGGCTTAATCTCTGTGCCGGCGCGAGCGGGGGCACGGTCCCCAACGCCGAAGGGCCAAGAGAGGGGACGCGGAGTCCGCCCCAACGAACACACGTGCGTCTGTGTACGTGACTGATTACATCCACCCCTGGGTGCCAGGGGAGGAAAATTACATAGACCATTTCTACATCACCTGTGTATGTTGAAAAGCTATCTCCACTGGAAACAGGGTGCGAATGTCTGGCCAACTCAAGCCACGGACCCCGGACCAGAAACCCACTACAGACCGCCGGCGCGAAGGCTACGCGGTAACCCCCAATCCGAAGCGGTCAGGCTCGGGCGTCTGCAGCTTTCCGCCAAGGGCCCTCCGCCCCACTCCAGGATCTCTTAAGTAGTAAACCCCAGCTTCTGAATCCCTGTAAGAGAAATTCGTCTCCTTCCTCGACGCGCACAACGCGCGCCGGAGAAAACGCGGGCGCCGCTGACCATTCTGGACCCCGGGGCGAGCAAGCAGGTGCGAACCGCCGGGCGCCGGCCCCCGCACTCACCCGAAGTGCAGCGGTTTCCGGCGTGCGCTCCGCGTTCCCGGCGCTGGGTGCCAGACCAGACACCTGCTGCGCCCGGCCCCAGGTGACCGCCGAGAGAGGGGCGGGAGCCCCGCGCGCCCGCCCGGCTCCGCCCCGAGCGCTCAAAGGAGGAGGGCGGGGGCTGCGAGTCCGGCCCCGAAGCCCCAGCTGCGGCCGGCTAGCCGCCTGGCGCCAGGAAGCGCGGGCGTCCGCGGGGGCCCGACTTTGAACATGCACGCCCCGTCGCGACCCCGCCGGGAGGCTGGCCGGATGGGGCGCCCCCTGCCGGTGGGGCGGCGACAAAAGATGGAAGCCGCCACCCCGGATCCTTGGGAGAGGGGTAGAGAAAGGGGAGAGCTGCAGCCACTCGCCGCTTAGTGACACCCCCTGCCGTGTACCAGGCGTTGAAGCCCCAGCCCCAGCCCCAGCCCCAACCCAAAGAGAATCTACGTCCCCAGTAGGGTGGGCAGGGCCATTGGCAGTTGTCTCCAAATGAAGGTACACGCACGGTGACAGAACCTGAAATATGCATGCCACTAAGCAAAGCCTGCAGTGCACTATGAATTCACAGTTTTATATAAACTGCAAATAGCACATTTGCAAATAGCACAATTACATTGCATTGTCTTTTTTTTTATCAACGGTGCTAAAATATTGTATTTATTCAACAAGTATTTGTTGAACACCTACAAGTTCCCAGTCGTCTAAACATTTAAAATGTGGCACAATTTCCTCCTCCTTTTCATGCAGAACCTTGAACAAGGGGAGTGGCCTGGGCCTTTTTTTTTAACCCCTCAGAAAGCCTGGACTGGCTCTACGAGGAATCTAGTAAACGCCCGCCAGAGGGTGCAATAAGAACCGAGCCTTGGCAGAAGTTTAAGTGTGCGAAGCTACTGGAACTGAGGACTTCCCCAGAGAATTCCTGGAGGTGAGCTGGTGTAGTAAAGGACCATAGGATTCTCCAGGATGTGAAGTGTTTCAGCCGAGATGTCACCGTGAGCAAAGCCAGAAGCAGAAAGCTGGGCAGGGTGTGCACGTTCTGATAGAGAAAAGGCATGTGACTCAGCATAGCTGAGAAGGAGAGGATGTGAGCTGAGGTCGAGCAGCGAGCGTGAGGGGGCCAGATTATGTTCCTCTCAAAAATAACAGCCGCCGTCTATGGAGTGTATATAAAACAGGAGGTGGACAAGCATCACGTCAAACTAAGCTCGCACCAACCCTACAAGGTAGGGTTATTATTCATCCAAGAGGAAAATGAAGACTTGCTAGTGACAGGGCTGGGAAGAGGTGACTTTGAGGGGCTAGCCGCACTCTTATTGGCACTTTCCAGCCAATCCAGGAGACCGAATTTGTCTTCAGACGCTCCCAGCATCCCCAAGTATCCTCGAGTGCCTACTGCTCTCCCTCCATCCCCCAAAGCCTGAGTTAACTGCCCCAGACCCCTCCTGTCTAGAAATGATTCCGGAGCACACGACTGTGCACATCAGATCCCTTCCCAAGGGGAACCCTGGCTCAGGGGCCTGTGGCGGGACTGAGGCAGAGCCCTTGGTTCCTCCCCAATATCTATTCTCTCCTTCCGTAATAACAGAATTGAAGCTGAGCCCAAGGCTGCTCAGAACATTTCCTTGCCTCTCTTGCACGAAAACTCGTCAACAGAGTTGCCCAGAGCCCCTGGAATCCACTAGATCCAGCAGCACTTCTGAGGTCGCTGTTCCTCCCCCAACATCCTTGTTCTGTCCGATATTCTTCATGGGGCAGTCATTGCTCACTGCCTTCTTAATACCCATTTCTCCTACTTTCCTAAGAGCACGCAGAGTTCGGTCAGGGAGGCAGTAAGTGGAGCGAAAAGTGCTCATCTTCCCAGAGGGCCTTGCGGAGCAGTCACGTGGCTCAACTCTGGCCAATGAGATGTAGGAGGAAGTCTCCTAGCGAGGCCTGAGGAGTTTACTGTTTAAGGCCGTTGCGCAGTTGTCACAGCATTCCTCCTGTTTCCCTCCGGCTGTGAGGTGGTTGTGAAGTTGGAGGGGGTGCAGCCGTTTTGTGGCCACAGAGCAACACACCAGAAAAAGGAGGAGCAGCACTTAAGACATGAGAAGAAT
Organism: Acinonyx jubatus; assembly: GCF_027475565.1. NCBI lineage: Eukaryota > Metazoa > Chordata > Mammalia > Carnivora > Felidae > Acinonyx > Acinonyx jubatus. The sequence continues at coordinate 94,487,705 of NC_069384.1, forward strand.
AATTCCCTTACCTGTTTTACGCACTCTCGGTCAGGTTTTGTTACAAGCAATTGAATAGTTACAAGCAATTGAATACAGTCCTAATGGATACACTATTCCTTCCAAAGAAAAGCCTCAGAAAGAAATCCTGATTGATACCCTACCTGATATAGAGTATTATAGCCGAAAAAGGATGGGTTTTGGTATGAGACAATGCAACAATCCAAGTATGAGTTTCAGCCCTTCTTCTTCTTTTTTTTTTTTTAGCTAATGACTTTGGGCAAATTTGTGAACCTAGATTATGTATTGTAAAATTAGGAATTGTCATAAAAGCACAAGGCACAGTACTTGGCATATGGTGTTTAATAAATGATCATTGATAGAGTTCCTGGCCTCCACCAGATGGATACCTAGCCTTATGGTGATTCAGAATCGCATATCCACTTTCCAATGTCACCCCTAGACAAATATTTTTGCCTATTCTTATCTTAGATGCTTTGGAACAAAGTCAGTCTTAAAGTTTCAATCTTCTTGTTTCCTCGATTTCTCGATTATATCTGCTGTACCAAAAGTTGTTTTTAAAAAAAGAATAGAGGGGCATCTGGCTGGTTCAGTCAGTAGAGCATGCCACTCTTGATCTCAGGGTCATGAGTTCAAGCCCACTTTAGACATAAAGTTTACTTAAAATAAATGAAAAATAAAAAAAAGTAAAAGAATAGAGTTATGTGCTTTGTAGCAAATAGTCATGAATTACTGGTACCGTAGGTTAACAAATGCAAGTGCATATTTCTGTTTGAATCTTTTTAAAATAAGAAACTCTATTTTCAATGCTGCTAGGTTTGTATTTTTAATTACCAAACAAGATGTTTTCATGGTCCAAAAACACGCTTTTGTTGAAACCACCTCATATCCCTCTTTGCGGAAATTGAATAACATTAAAAATTGGCATTACTCATGGGCAGCCTGGGTGGCTCAAGTTGGTTAAGCATCTAACGTTGGCTCAGGTCATGATCTCATAGTTCGTGGGTTCGAGCCCCACATCGGGCTCGGTGCTGATGGCTTGGAGCCTGGAGTCTACTTCGGATTGTGTATGTCTCTCTCTCTCTGTCCCTCCTTGGCTCCCACTCTGTCTCTCTCTCTCTCTCAAAAATAAAATAAAATATAAAAATTAGTATTACTTAGATTTTTAGTTTAAAAAATATACATGCTTTCAACTGTAGTTTTTAAGTAAAAAAAAAAAAAAAGTACCATAATTTAACTTGCCTAATTTAACCTGCCTTCTATTACTAGACATTTAGGTTATTTTTAGTTTCTCTCAATTACAGACAACATTGCCTTGAACATCTTTGTCCCTATGCTTTGGCCAATTCCTGTAAGCCGACCACGTCTCCCCACTCCACTGTTACCTCCCCACCCCACCAACTCCAAGCCACTACCCTCCTGTTGATTGTATTATTGGAATAGCCTCCTGAACAGCTCCCTGTGTTTGCCCTTGCCCTCCCTCAATCCATCTACAGCACAGTAGCTGGAATAGTCAGGTTAAAACGTAGGTCAGATATTATCCCTCTCTGCTCAAAACTTTCCAGTGGTTTCCTTCTCATTCAGAGTGAAAACCAGTCCTTACAATGGCCTATAAAACTGTTCTGTGTGCCCCCCAATGCTGTTACCTCTCTGAGTTGTCTCCTTCCATATTCCACTCTGTTCCAGCCATACTAGCTTCCTTGTGGCCTATTATTTGTGTGCCAGGTACGCTTCTGCCACAGGGCCTTTGCACTTGCCGTCTCTTTTTGTAACTCTCTTCTTCCAAATACCATATGATTTGATATTCTACCTCCTTCAAGTCTTTACTCATATGAGTGTCTTCCCTGAGCACAAATTACCAAGTGTCTGATACCTTCTGGTTCCCTCTCTTGCATTCTCTTTTCCCCTTAGCACTTTTCACCTTCTAACATACTGTATCTTTGAAGTGTTCACCTTCTTTACTGTTTTCCCTCCACTCTTCCGCCTCAGAATGTGAACTCCAAGAGGGTAAGGATTTTTTTTTTTTTTGAGAGTAGGGATTGGTTTCGTTTATTGCAGTATCTCCAGCAACTAGCAGTTTTCAGTATAGATTTGTTGAGTGAATGAAAGTTGTGTTTAAGTATGTAAAATACGTTCCTAGAAGAATAATTTCTGGGCCACAGGGATTTATGTTTAGAATTTTACTCAACCCCTCCAAATTCTCACCACTGTGACCACATACTTGTCTTTCTTTTATTTTTAAATTATTATTTATGTATTTATTTTGAGAGAGACAGAGATAGCATGAGTTAGGAAGAGGCAGAGAGAGAAGGGGAGAGAGAGAATACCAAGCAGGCTCCATGCTGCCAGTGCAGAGCCCAACTCAGGGCTCAGACTCATGAAACCAAGAGATCATGACCTGAGCCAAAACCAGGAGTTGGATGCTTAACTGACTGAACCACCCAGGTGCCCCTCTTTCTTTCTTTCTTTCTTTTTTTACATGTTTATTTATTTCTTTTGGCAGAGAGCACCAGTGGTGTAGAGGCAGAGAGAGAGGGAGAAAGATAATCCCAAGCAGGCTCTATGCCCGATGCAGGGCTTGATCCCATGACCCTGGGATCAAGATTTGAGCAAAAATCAAGAGTCAGATACCCAACTGACTGAGCCACCCAGGAGCCCCCATACTTGTCTTTCTTAAATGCTATGTGAAGGGCTTGTCAGACAAAGTCTCTCTGACAAACAACAGAATCTACTCTATCTAATTTAAGCAGAAGAATAAATTTTTTAAAAGGAAGCTCACAGAATCTCTGGGCAGACCAGAGAGCCAAGTGCACTTCTGCAGACAGAAACAATGCCCAAATACTCTGATGAATGCCTCACTGCTGGTGCCTCTGGGCCCTGATGCCCCACTTGCTCTCTTAGACCACCTGATTAATTGTTTACATTGATGATGTCAAACCTGCAACACATTGTAATAATTCTTGTAATAATTCTTGCTATTGTTCACCTTAGTTTGGTATTTAAATGATTCCTTTCTCACCAGCGACCCATTAAGGCAGTGTCTTTCCCATTCTTGAACTCTTTCTCTTAAACTGTCCTTTGTCTAGATTTTGCAAGTAACTTTTCTGAGAAAGGTTGATGGGTGCCCATAGATATGATGGGTCCTCATATCTATCATCTTGACTCATTGTCTTTCCTTTACCTCTGACTGCTGTATTTTCTCAAGCCCATCTTCCAAGTCATTGATTCTTTTTACAAACGTATCTTTACTTCTTTGCACTTCTGTTGTGGTTTTCATTTCCAAAATGGTTTCAATGTCATTTCATTTCTTTCCTGGTTGATGCCATTTTACTTCATTTCTGATCTTTCATATGTCTTCCTGAAGCTCTTGAATCATAGGTTCAACGAATCATAGGTTCCTTATTTTTATTTATTTATTTTCTTCACATTTTTATTTAAATTCCAGTTAGTTAACATACGGTGTAATGTTAGTTTCAAGTGTAGAATTTAGTGATTCATCACTTACATACAATACCCAGTGCTCATCACAAGTGTCCTTTGTGATCCCCATCAAGTATTTAACCCATCCCCCACCCACCACCCCTCCAGTAACCATCAGTTTATTCTCTATAGTTAAGAGTATGTTTCTTGGTTTACCTCTCTCTTTTTATAAATTACATTCTGTATGTTTTTATTTCAAATTTTTATTTAAATTCTAGTTAGTTAACATACGGTGCAATATTGGTTTCAGGAGTAGAATTCAGTGACGTGCACTGGGTGTCGCATGCAAGTGATGAATCACTGAATTCTACTCCTGAATCATAGGTTCTTCTCAAATTCTTTGAGAGTGAAGTATTTTTCTTAAATATCCTCCCATACATGTCTCTCTCTCTGTTTTTTCAGTTGGGCTATGCATATGACTTAAGCTGTACTTTCTGTGTTTGATTCACCTCTATATGTTATATCCGGGTCTGCCTATTGTTCAATAACAATTTGGAGAGGGTCAGGGGAGTGAGCTGGCATAGTCAGCAGCTCCAAAGTGAAAATGCTGCCTCTGAATGCTCTAAGTTATCTGTGTCATCCTCGTTCTTGGTGGAACAGTTTCCGTCCAGGTGAGTAGGCTGCCCAAGTAGGAGGTTGTTATAATGATTCCTGGATGATAACTGGTGATTTTGTGTTAAACTGTGCTATTCGGTGCTGGTCAGCACCTGCAAAGCCAGTTTTTGTTTCTTTTCTCTTCTTCTCACCTCCAAGCAATCTCATCAGGTTAGAACCCAGATTTCAGAGAAAATAAAAATGACTTGGGAATTCAGTTTTATCGGGGCGCCTGGGTGGCTCAGTTGGTTGAGCGTCCAACTCTTGATTGCAGCTCAGGTCATGATCTCGTGGTTTGTGAGATTGAGCCCCACATTGGGCTCTGTGCTGATAATGTGGAGCCTGCTTGGGATTCTTTCTCCCCCTCTCTCTCTGACCCTCCCCAACTCTTGCACCCGCATGCATGTTCTCTATCTCTCTCAAAATAAACTTAAAAAAAAAAAAAAAGGAATTCAGTTTATCATCAGCTCCACTTTCCTCTTGGTCTATCTATAATTCTTTTTTTTTATTAAAATTTTTTAATGTTTATTTATTTTTGAGAGAGAGAGAGAGACAGAGAGACAGAGTGTGAGTGGGGGAGGGGCCGAAAGAGAGGGAGACACAGAATCTTAAGCAGGCTTCAGGTTCTGAGCTGTCAGCACACAGAGCCCAACCCAGGGCTTGAACTCACAAACCGTGAGATCATGACCTGAGCCGAAGTCGGACGCTTAACCGACTGAGCCACCCAGGCACCCCATCCACAATACGGTTGCTATTGGGTTTGTTTTATTTTTGCTTTTAATTGTTAACATTTATGGAGAAGTAAACATATGGGCCAGGCATAGTTCTAAGTGTTTTACAGCTATCACCTGATTCAATCCATACAACCGCCCTAGATTTTATGATCCTCATTTTAAAGATGAGGAACTGCAGGCACAGAGAGATGAAATAACTTGCTCAAGTCACATGACATAAAGAACAGAACCAGGGTTGGAGTAACCAGAACCACTGCACTTTACCATACTTGTAAATGAAGAAGCACTTCTCAGGAACCACTAACATGCTTTCTAAACTTGCTGTCACCTTGCCTAAGATCCTAAGAGCCACATTTCTTCATAGCCCGGGTTCTGGACGTTGCAGTTATTTCCTTGTTTTTAGATGGACTTGTCTAAATTTTTTCTTATTGTTGTTTTCTCTTGTTCATCTCAGTAGATTTCCTGGAGAAGCCCAGCATATACACAATACACTTCAACTTTTACCAGAAATCTTTAGTGGCATTATTTTCAAGTAAATTGCAATGTAGCTGTTGACTCCACTGCCTGAGTTCCCAAGGGCTGCTCTGTCCAATACAGTAGCCACTAGTACGTATGGCTATTAAACCCTTAAAATATCAGTGGTCCAAACTGAGATATGCTGGAACTTTAAAAAACACACTGCATTTTGAAGACTTAGTATAAAGGATAGAAAAGTAAAACATTTTAATAATTTTTTATATTGATGCCATATTAGAATGATAATATTTCATATAAAGTTAAATGAAGTAGGAAACTAAAATTAATTTCACACGTTTCCTCTTCTTACTTTTCACAATGTGGCTACTAGAAAACGTAAACTTACCCCTGTGGCTCATATCATATTTTGATTGGATCTTGGGGTTCCTTTCATGCAGCAATGGCTTAGGCCAGACAGGGAGGCAATATGGATGCACAAACAAATGACTTCATTACATTGGTGGGAACATGCCGGAAGGACAGAACAAGAGGAAGAGGTGGTGTGCTAAACCACCACCTCACAGGTAGACCCACCATATTCCCTTGTCCACAACCAAAACTTTCCCCACATGGTGCATTATCGTCTGCCTGTGCAAATGCTGCCAACAATCCAGGCCAGCACTCCTGTCTTTTGTGTGTCAAAACCACACAACCTATTCCTCTTTCTTTCTTTTTTTTAAAAAAAATATATATATTTTCTTAACATTTATTTTTTATTGAGAGACAGAGAGAGACAGAGCATGAGCAGGGAAGGGGCAGAGAGAGAGGGAGACACAGAATCCAAAGCAGGCTCCAGGCTCTGAGCTGTCGGTACAGAGCCCGACGCGGGGCTCAAGCTCACGAACTGTGAGATCGTGACCTGAGCCGAAGTCGGACGTTGAACCGACTGAGCCACCCAGGCGCCCCAACCTATTCCTCTTTCTTGTTCCTGTTTCCCCAGGTATCTTGCTGACCAATTCATGTTTATTTATTCTATTGATTCCATAATTCTACATTTTACCAACCGAACATAGCATTCAAAATAGTCCCAAACATTTGCTTCAAAAAAAATAAGAGGGGTAGAAGTCGGTGGCAATATCAATGACAGATTGCTTATGAGGTGGTCATTGTTGAAGCACGGTGATGGGTACAAAGGGGTTTATTATACCATTTGAGCTACTTTTGTATATGATGGAAATTTTTCTTGATGGAAAATTAAAAACGGGAGCGCCTGGGGGGCTCAATTGGTTGAGCATCCGACTTCAGCTTGGGTCATGATCTCTAGGTTAGTGAGCTTGGGCCCCACATCAGGTTCGCTGTTGTCAGTGTGGAGCCCACTTTGGATCCTCTGTCCCCCTCTCTCTCTGCCCCTCCCCTGTTCATGCTCTCTCTACCTCAAAAAAATAAAATAAAATAAACCATTTAACAAATATAAAAACAAATTCCCAAACATGCATAATTAATAGAAAGTTGTTTTTCATGGTTCAGAGTCCACACATGTAATTTACCCTAACAGTTTCTCCCTTTTAAAATATAATAAATTTACTCTTGGTCAGAACCTATCTGTAGGAAATAAGAAGACAAGATACACTGTACAATGAAGGAAATGTGAAGAGCTTTCCGTCTGGCTGAGAAGACAGGCTAGGTTCACAGACAGCGGTGACATTCCAACTTGAGAGTTTCTAGTTTATATTTCTTGATAGGAAAGATTTGGTACAAAGTTCACATTCAATGGGTAGTGCCTTGGGCACACAGGAACCCGACCTTATCAGTAACAGGTTTTTCAACAGATGCTGTTTTCCTATGAAAGTGTGTACACATGAATCTGAAACCAGGACACCTCACAGAAAGCAATGATGGATTGGGAGGTGTCCTTTATTTTATTCTTTTCTTGCAGCAGTACCCAAAGATTACTTGCCGGCCCCAACAAAGAGTGTTGGGGTCCTCCCTCTGGAGTTGGGACTCCCTGGTTTCAAATCCTGGGTCACTTAGAGTTATCCAAGCTTTTAATGTCTTACTAGTTTAAAAAATTGGCAAAATGGGAATAAAGCATATCTCAAAGGGTATAATAAGGATTAAATGACATCATGTATGAAATATGCTTTTTACCATACCTGGACCAAAGGAAGGACCCAATAAATATTAGCTATTATTTTTATAGCAATTTATGTTTATTCTTAGTGGTTCGACACTTTACAGATTCTCTGGCTAATTAAATATTCTGATTTATATATATAAAACATGAGAAATTACCAATTTTCATATAATCAAATGACTGTGTTTTCTAGGAGACTCAGCTCTTTGAGGGTAGGATCGTGTATTAGTCATCTTTGAATCCTCAGTGTTTAGCATAATACAGCTAATAATCTTTTTCATAGTCCTATGGAATATACAACATATTGAACATAATAAAATACACTGAAAATTAAAAGCCTAAGCATTGTTCTTGTAGTTTTAGAAGGTTAGGACATCAGTCTATAAGCAAGTTACAACATGAAATGCACGTGGCTTTTGTGTACCTTTCTTGGGAAACTCATTCAACAAATGCTTAAGTGCCTCTTCTACCGAAGGTATTGAATTACGTTCTGCGTCCCTCATCAAGGAACAGGATAGACACAGTCCTTATGCCCATGGAGTTTATGACCAACAGGAGAGACAACTGTGCATGACTTCTTACCAAATTACGAGAAGCAGCACAGGGCACTGACAGCAGAGACATGGGGCACACAACCTAGCGTAGGGGCCTCTGAGGGGTGATGTGCGGGCTGATAGGTTTGACTGCGTCTGGGGAAGGGAAATAGCAAATTGAGATCTGCAGCTGGAGAAATCAACAGGGATCAGATCGCAAAGAAATTAGAATTTTATTCTAAATGCGGGAAATGATCCCTGCAAAAAGCTAGGACTTCTGGATTTGGGTTAAATAATCTGAGAACATTGAACAAAATGGGTGGAATATATAAGGAGCAAAACTGGCCACTCATCGATCATTGTTGAAACTGAATGACGGGCACATGATACTCTCCATTTTTGTGAATATTTAAATTCTTCCGCAATTCAAGAGAAAAAAAAGAAAGAAAATCCCTCCAGCTACAATGAACAGAAAGGGAGGAGAACAAGATGTGGAGCAAGAGGAGCAAGAACAGATGTGAAGAGAACTGACTTTGCTGTAGAAAAGGTGAAAGAGAAGACAGTTGTGAACTAAAGTGGTAGTGGTACGAATTGGAGGGAGTGGAAGGATTCTAGGGATAATTGTGAACTTGAAGGGAGAGAATGTGGCGATTGATCAGATCTGAGGAAGAGGAGGAGGGAGACATTACAAGTGGGTCCTTGTTGTCTGGCTTGGACAGTTAGGTGGAGAAGCTCTCCTGAGGATGAGTGACAGACCTGCCAAGGGGGGATTCTGGTATAGTCTTACTACTTCGTCCCACGAACTCTACCATCTCCAGGTTTAATGTAATTCAGCAAACATTTGTTGAATTCTGCCCGTGTGCTAGGGATCACATTGGGAGATATGGAGTGGGCTAAAGAGAAAGAGGCAGTTATAAAAACAATACGGTACCATTAACTGAATGTCTGTGACGGAACTCACATTTTACATCCATTTATCCATAATTCTCACAGCTTCCCTGTAAAGTAGATAATGTTAGGCCTCTTTTACAGATGAAGAAATTGAGGTTCAGAGAGGTTATGTAACTTACCCAAAGTCACACAGCAGGTGTCCAAAATGGAAGTCAAGTCAACTTTTTGACTCAAAAGCCTGTGGTCTTTGCACTACATCATACTACCTCATGGGAGTTTCTGAAAAGGCAGGTGAAGGCGTTCCAAGGAAAATTCTATCCATTTCTCAAGTTGTTTTTCTTAGATTTGCACTGAGGCTAAAAACCACTGTTTCACGATCCAAAGAGATTTGAATGCTAATATGCTGCCTGAAAATTAAATGAATGAAAATTCTGAGACAGGTCAAGCCAGTTTATCACCTCCATCCTAAAGAGTCACAATTATTGCTTAATCAAGTTAAACTGTCTTTTCGCAAATGATACCCTCAGTTCTTTGAATCAAATTATTGGAATAAAGTTCTAGAGTTTTTTGTGTTTCTTCTCTGGAGGATAGACCATTATTGTCTCAAGAGGAGCATCAGTCAAGATATCCAGTACTTTCTCTTCTCTGCTGTGACCCCAGCGACTACAGAAAATGATGGTTTTGTCAAATATTTGTATGCCCGGGTGTATTTATTTTTTACATCTAGGCAATTATTTAGACAGTAAAATATATCCAAACGTTAATATATCATTTCAATGATGTAAAGTGAAATGTGAGGCCTTTTTCCCCCTTAACTTTTTTTTTTTATGGACGATTTTAAACATGCAAAAAAAAATCAGATAGTATCACCCAGCTTCAGTACTTCTTAACTCAGTCTTGCTTCATCTATCCCCACCCACTTCCTCCCACATGTTTTGTTCAGAAGTGAATCCCAGACTTTGTATCATTTCATCCATAAATATTTCAGTATGTGTATCTAAGAGATAAGGACTCTTTGGGAACTGAGTATTTTGTCAAGCATTTCTCTAGACTGGTTGGTGGGGACATATGCCAACGGCTTGCATGCTTCCCAGATAGCTGGTCCTGGCAGTGAACTCACCTCACCTTCCAGTCCAACCAATCAGGTGCCTGGCATCACATTCCTGCACAGAGAGGGAAATGCTTCATGAAACAGAGTCTATCAGTGACAACTGATGGAACCAGAGACTGGAAGGCGCCAAGGGGGTAGAGCTGTGACTGCCGGAGCCCAGCTGAAGGGTGGCTAGGATAAGAGGAACGGCATCAGGAGAGTGATGACAGGGGCAGACGCTATGGTAAAGGGGTTATGGCAGAATAGCAAGGAAGGGATGGATATTGAGCATGGGTGGATGCTGAGCATGGGTGAGGGGGACAGGGGGCAGGCTAGGGTCACAAAAGGACCACTGTGACCACTAGAAGCATTTGTGAGCTACGTAGGGACCCACTGAACAAGGAGGGGGTTTGGGGGCTGGGCTCCGTGTAATTTTGGTGATTGAGTCTGCAGCAGACCGCTTTGTTCCTCTCCATCTGCACTCTTATTATGATTTTAGCCCTGGAATGAGGAAGAGGGGTAAGGGGGTTCAAAACCAAGCATGAAGCCTTTTGTACTCAGGCTAAATTGTCATGTCAGAAGTCTAGTGTGGCTCCGAGCTTTTGGTCATTGAGGTGGTTGGTGTAGTTTTGAGAGCTAGGGTTTTTTTTAATCGGGAGGCCTGTCTGTGATCTCCCATCACTTGGGGAAGAAGGTGACTTCAAGACACCAAATCCTTCAACAACGGAGCATGTCATAGGCCAGCTTGTTTTCCACCTGGACCTCAGGGGTGGATTATGTGTTCTCAAAGGTGATTATGTGGTTTTTTTTCCCCCTAAAAGACAAGAAAGTTACTATTTCAGCGCCGCAGACCTGCTTTTTGAATCACCTGGTTCTGCAAAGCAGCAATAAAGAGTGTGGCTTCAGGCAGCACAATTTCAATCCCAGCTGCCTCCAGCATTTGCTGGCAGCAACCCTGGAGGAATCATTTTGACTTGCAAGAAACCTGTTTACTTGAGATTTGAGCTGCTATCCAAAACAGCAGTCAGTGGGCTAATGCAGGCCAACTAAACTAGGAATCCTGCAGCCAGGAGGCTCTTCAAGCATTTATCCTGTCCTCTTGGAGAAGTCTCAGAGCTGATGCTCTCAGGCCCTGTGGGTCATCCATTATTTCTTCATTAATCAGGCACTTGCCATGTGCTCAGTACTGTGCTAGATGCTTTGGGATAGACATATAATGCAAAAGAATTGGCATGAGACTTGAGACACCCAGGTTCTATCCCTCTGGCTTCCCTTTAGTCTTCCCTGCTGGTCTTTAGCTAGCAGCAGGATCTTTGTAAAGCCATTTAACCTGTCTACGCAAATGTTTCCTCATCTATAAAACTAGAGGGGCACACTCGGGACCTTTAAAATCCCCTGTAGTTCTAAAATTCAAGATTCTAAGGAATAGAAAACTTATAACTAGGTATTTTAATTGAATATCCACTAAGTGCAAGATATAGTGAAAATATAAAGATTTCCTCAATTGTTCGGTTAAAACATTAGGGAATATTGTTTTTTAGATTATAACATAAAAGGAACTTCCAAATTATATGACTTGACTAACAAAATGTTCTACCCAGAAGATACGCGACATAGGAGTTAGGTGCTGTGTCATTCTAGGACCCCTGCTGTGACAAAATGGTCCACAGCCATCTTGCCCATGTCTTGGAAGTCATATCTCATGGATGAATCAGCCTTAGATCTCTGATTCATTTATAAAAAGCAATAACCAACTCACATTGAGTTAAGCAAGAGGGTGAAATACTTTGGCACATGACATGGAAATGTCAAGGGATTGGCAGGGTTTGGCATAGTTTGATCCAGGAATTAAATGATGTCCTGGTTCTTGGCTTGTCTCCATCTCTCTTTTCCACTCTTCTCCATATTGGCTTCATTCTCAGACTCCATATGGTGGCAAGATGACTGCCAGGAGCTCCAGGCCACCAGGCTATCTGGACTGATAGCTGCCACACAGGTCCTGGAATTCACTCTGATTAAACTAAGTTGGAAATGACTTAAAATAAGGAGTGACATTTGAGCTGGAACTTAACGTGTGAGAGCTTGTGAATTGTTAATGGGATGGAGAAAATAGCCCAGGCAAAGGCAGAAAGATATACGAGAGCTTGGTGTGTTTAGGGAAATCTAAGACTCCAGCTCTTTAGAAGCCGGGGGGGCTTTGGGGGAAGTGAATACTGATGTACCCAATTTTTGTCTAGAGTTTTAGACAACATCTTAACTCAATCTTCATGATTTTGGCAAAAGACTTTCCTTCTAATCTACCTACCTCATTTGAACTCTTTCTTTTTAAGTTTATTTATTTTGAGAGAGAGAGAGAGAGAGGAGAAGAGGCAGAGAGAGAAGGAGAGAGAGAATCCCAAGCAAGCTCCACGTTGTCAGGACAGAGCTCAACGCGGGGCTCGAACTCACTAACTTTGAGATCATGACCTGAGCTGAAATCAAGACTCAGATGCTCAATTGACTGAGCCACCCAGGTACCTCTGAAATCCTTTTATAAGTTTAAAATGTCACCAAATAAGCCACAAAAGTTTGATTGACAAAGACTCCCACCCCTAGAATTGCCAAGTTATATTAAGTTCTAAGTAGCCATTGTGTTCAGATTTCCAGACCAAACCCTTGGAGCTTTCAGAAAGGATGAGTGTCACTGGGACTTTCAGTCCTGTTGGAAGAGGGTGATCACAGGACCTGGGAGTGATGTTTGCCTTGAAGCTTAGCGAGGTTGGCTTTGACTTGGGCTCTCCCGAAAGTAGGCCCTGAGACAAGGATTTGAGTGCATGTAGTTTATTGGGCAGTGATCTCAGCAAACATCAACTGGGGAATAAAAAAGTGAAATAATGAGGTGTTATGGGTTGAACTGTTTTCCCTCAAAATTTATGTTGAATTCCTAACCCCCAGCACCTCAAAATGTGACTTTATTTGGGAATAGGATATTACATATATAATTAGTTAAGTTAGGATGAGGTCATACAGACCCCTGGATTATGGGACGGGCCCTAATCCAATATTAAAAGGGGAAATTTGAACACAAACACACAGAGAGGTAGAAAACCACATGAATATGAAGGCAGAGATCAGAGCGATACTTCTGTAACCCAAGAAACATCAAAGATTGCAAACAATTAGAAACTAGTTTAAAAGAATGTAACAGATTTTTTCTCTGTTTGGATGAAACTAAGATGTCCAGCACCTTGATCTGGATTTCCAGCCTCCAGAACTGTGAGACAATAAATTTCTGTTGTCGAATCTCCCCAGTTCTGTAAAACTTTGTTCTGGCAGTCCGAGCAAACTAATACGCAAGAAAAGGCACCAATAAATGATGTGCTATCAGGCAAGTTACCATTGTGCTCTAATGGGTCTTCATCTCAAATGGACAACTTTGCAGGCAATGCGGAATGTGCACCTTAAAATTGTCCTGCCAGACTCAGCAATAAAAAGGCAACCCAATTTAAAAATGGACAAGGATAGGTATCTCTCCAAAGAAGATATGCAAATGACCAGTGAGTATGAGAAAAGATGTTTAACATTGTCTTTGTTTGAGCTGCTAAAACACAATACCATAGACTGGGTGGCTTATGCAACATTTATTTTTCACAGTTCTAGAGGCTGGAAGTCCCACATGGGTGCCAACATGATCAAGTTCTTGGAGAAGGCCCTCTTCCTGGCTTGCAGATGCCTTCTCATTGTATCCTCCTGTGGAGGAGAGAAGGCTAGCTCTCTGCCTCTTCTCATGAGGACACTAATCCCATCATGAAACTCCATCCTCATGACCTAATTACCTCCCAACATCCTACCTTCAAATACCATCATATAGGGCTTCAACATATGAATTTTGGGGAACACAAACATCCAGTCTATAGCAGCATCATAAATAATTAGGGAATAATGGTTAATAATTAAAAAGATGGATAATAACAAGTGTTAATGAGGATATAGAGAAGTGGGAACCCTTATTCTTACTGGTGAGATTTTGGTGCAGCTGCTTCAGCAAACGGTTTTCCAGTTCCTCAAAAAGTTAAACATGGAGTTATGATATGACCCAGCAATTCCACTCCAAGGTATGTACCCAAGAGAATTGAAAATACATGTCCGTCCACACCAAGACTTGTACAATGAATGCTCATAGCAGCATTATTCATAATAGCTCAAAGTGGAGACAGTGCAAATGAATCACTTGATGAATGGATAAACAAAATGTGGTATATCCATAAAATGGAATATTATTCAGCAATAAAAAAGAATGAAATACTGATACATGCTACAACATGAATAGATCTTGAAAACGTGTTAAGTGAAAGAAGCCAGTCACAAAAAGCCACATATGATATGATTCCACTTACATGAAATTCCTAGAAAGACAAATCAATAGAGACAAAAAGTGTTTTAGTGATTGCCAGGGCCTGGAGGGATGGTGGAGTGGGGAGTGACTACTAAGGGGTATAAGGGTGTCTTTTCAGTGTGATGAAAATGTTCTGGAACTAGAACATTGAATAGTGATGGTCGCACAGCTGTGTGAATATATAAAAACCACTAAATTGCACACTTTAAAGTGTGAGTTTTATGGTATGTAAATTTTTCCTCAATTAGAGAGAGAGTGGATCTTTAACAAAACTATCCTGCCTGCGGGATGAGGGAACTGGAATCCTTATCAACCAGTCCCCAACAGTCATTGGTTGAAGGCTGCTTCCGGGATGTATTAATTCTCTGGAACTTAGGGCCAGATTTATATGTGGAGTCCAGGATTCAGAGAGAGGTTTGCAAATGTTAGGACTTGGAAATTGGGGATAGATATTTTCAGGAACTCTCCATTTCAAAAATATGGAAAATTCCTCACAGCCTCATGGACAAATGATACTTGCCTCCCAGGGTTATACAGTATTGACTCCTTACTGCTCTGTGCTCATACAAGTCAGAGTAGTCCCTCAACTTGGAAGCTGAAGCATTACATAACGAGGGTTTTCCATGAACTGCTTATGACTTGACTTGTTTTGAGATGATCCACAGTTATTTTAGCTGTAAACAATGGAAATTGACCATGGCCAGGAAGGCTGTCATAAAAAAGATGGACAGTAACAAGTGTGAGGGAGGATGTGGTAAATTGGAACCCTCATTTATTGCTATGAGAACAAAATGAATTTAGAGGCAAAGTCCAAGTGGCTCACTCCCTTTATCTATCTATCTATCTATCTATCTATCTATCTATCTATCTATCTATTTTTAAGTAGGCTCCATACCTAACGTGGGGCTTGAACTTACAACCCTGAGATCAAGAGTTGTGTGCTCTACTGACTGAGCCAGCAAGGTGCTCCCCAATACAATACAAATGGTAGTATTATTAAATGCAGCCACAATCTGCAATCATATTTGTGTCTCCAACAACCAATTTCTGAAGCTGCCAGGCAATTATATTTGCCAGGCACAACTGGTCCACGGTGAGCAGGTAAATGATTTACACCCCAGAGACAATCTCCTCAAAGCTTTTGCCCTTCCTTTACTTGGTACAAACCTCCAGCTTGGGTTTTCTGGGTTCTGTTCTATCTGCCTCTCATTTCTAAAGCCTTTCCTTCATCCTTTTTCTCACCACATGGCCCTATGTGTCACCAAACCCTTTTTTTCATCATCTTTGTCAAGGGCCTTTAAATGCTAAGCTGATCTGGAACAGCAGCTCTCACATTTTTTTGGTCTCGGGATTCCTTAAATAATCTTAAAAATGATTGAGGATGCTAAAAAAGCTTCTGTTTCTGTAGATTATTCACTGCATTGAAAAATTCAAAAGCAGAAATTGAAAAAAAAATGTATTCATTGATTTTAAAACAACAGTGAAAGAGATTACATGTTAATTTAAATCCCATAAATATGTTTTTCAAAAAAACATTTGTGGGAAGAGCGGTACTATTTTTAACAAATCTCTTGAATGTCTGGCTTAATAGAAGAAAGTTAGATTCTCATATCTGCCTGTGCATTTCTCCTCTTGCCATATCACACCAGAAAACTCCATGGTACACTTTGAGAAAATGAGCATGGGAAGGCAGGACTATATTAGCATTATTATGAAAATAATTAGAACCTGCAGACCTCCTGGAAGGGACAAGCAGCAGTCCCCAGACCGTGTGTTGACAACTGTTGCTAGTTTTGGTACTCTTCAATCTTTGCGTGGATCCGTACTCCCATTGGGCGCCATTTTCCTCCAGCGTGAATAGCTTCCTTTTAACATTTCTTGCAATGTAGGTCCGTTGGTAGTAAATTCTTTCAACTTGCATGTTTGAAAAAAGTCTTCGTTTTGTTTTGGCTTTTGAAAGATATTCTCACTGGAGTGGTAGAATTCTAGATTGGCAATGTTTTATTTCAGTATTTTAATGGTGTTGCTCCACTGTCTTTTCACTTAAGCTATTTCTTTTTTTTTAATTGGGATGTAATTATAATTAACATATAACATTAAAACAGTTTGAGGTGTGGAGTATAATGATTCAATATTTGTATGTATTGTGAAAGAATCACCACAATATGTCTAGCTAACATCCATCACCATGCATAGTAACTTTTCCTTGTGATAACTTTTAAGATCTACTCGCTTAGCAACTTTACAATATATACGATATAGGTTTATTAACTATAGTCATCATACTGTACATCACATCCCTACGCTTATTTGTTTAATAACTGGAAGTTTGTACCTTTTGACCACCTTCACCTATTTCAACCACACTCCACCATCTGTCTCCTGAAAACCACCAAATCTATTCTCTGTGTCTGAGTTCAGGTTTTTATTTCATTTTTTTAGATTCTACATGTGAGATCATATAGTATTTGTCTTTCTCTGTCTGACTTATTTCATTTATCATAATGCCCTCAAAGTTCACCCATGTTTTCACAAACAGCAGGGTTTCCTTATTTTTTTTATGGCTGAATAAATTTCCATTGTATTTCTATATACCATATCTTCTTTATACATCTACCCATTGATGGACACTTAGATTGCTTCCACGTCATGGCTATTGTAAATAATTCTGCAATGAAAGTGGGGGTGCAGATAGCTTTTCAAGTGAGTATGTTTATTTCCTTCAGGTAAATACCCAGAAGTGGGATTGCTGGATCATATGGTAGTTGTATTTTTAATTTCTTGAGGAAATGCCATACTGTTTTCCATAGTGGTAGTACCAATTTATATTTCCACCAACAGTGAACAAGGTTCACATTTCTGCACATCCTAGCCAACACTTGTTATTACTTGTTGTTTTGACCTTCTGACAGGTAAGGACTGATACCTTATTGCAGTTTTGATTTGCATTTATGTGATGATAGGTGATATTGAGCATATTTTCATGTACCTTCTGGCCATCCATTTGTCTTCTCTGGAAAAATGTCTGTTCAGATCCTCTGCCCATTTTTTAATAAGATTGTTTTTTTGCTATTGAGTTGTATGAGCTTTTTACAGGTTTTGGATATTAACCCTTTATCAGACATATAATTTGCAAATATTTTCTCCCATTGAAGATGTTGCCTTTTCATCTTGTTGATAATTTCTCTTGCTGTGCAGCAGCTTTTTAGTTTGACATAGTCCCTCTTATTTTTTATTTTTATTTTTTTAACATTTATTTATTTTTGAGAAAGAGAGCAAGCACAAGGGGAGGAGGGGCAGAGAGAGAGGGTGACAGAGGATTTGAAGCAGGCTCTGCACTGACAGCAGACAGCCTGATGTGGGGCTCAAACTCACAAGCAGTGAGATCATGACTTGAGCCGAAGTAGGACGCTTAACCAACTGAGCCACCCATGTGCCCCTGTTTTTGCTTTTGTTGCCTTCACTTGTGTTGCTTCTGATGAGAAATCCACTGTCACCTCTATTTTGTTTTTCTGTATATAATGTGTTTTTTCCATTTCTGCACTTAAGATTCTCCCTTTATCCCTGGTTTTGAGCACTTTGATTATGCTGTGCCCTAGTAGAGTTTGTTTGTTTTCCCTCATGTGTCTTGTGCTTGGGGTTTGTTGGGATTTTTTTGACCTGCAGGTTTAAAGTTTTCATCAAATTTGAAGAAATTTGGTCATTATTTCTTCTGGCGTTCTTTCAGTTGCCTTCTCACATATTTCAGGGATTCCAATTACTCACATATTCAGCTACTTAAAGTTGTCCCACAGCTCACTAATGCTTGGCTCATTTTTTATAATTTATTTAAAAATAATTATAGTCTTACAGGAAGTTGCAAAAGCATACACAGAGTCCCTTGTACTCTTCTCTCAGTTTCTCGCAATGGTACAGCTGTAGTGTAGGAGCAAATCAAGAAAAATAACGTAGGTACACGTCTGTTAACTAGGCTATATAGCTTATTTAGGTTGCATCATTTTTAATATACATTTGTAATTGTGTGTATAGTTCTGTGCAATTTTATCATACATGTAAATTCATGTAATACCACCACAATCAAGATATGATTGTTTTATCACCACAAAAGGTCTCCCTTGTGCTACCCTTTTATATTCAACCACTATCCCTGTCTATCGGTAACCACTAGTCCATTCTCCATTTCTATAGTTTTGCATTTTGAGAATATTATATAAATGGAATCACAAAGTGTGTAACGTTTTTAAATCTATGAGTGAAACCATCTGAACCTGGAAATTTCTTTATGGGAAGGTTCTTAAATACAAATTTAGTATGTGCATGTATGTATGCATTTATTTATTTATTTTTAAAGTTTATTTATTTATTTTGAGACAGAGAGAGAGAGAGAGAGAGAGAGAGAGAGAGAGAGCGAGCAGGGGAAGGACAGAAAGAGAGAGGGTGAGAGAATCCCAAGCTAACAGCGCAGAACCTGATATGGGGCCTGATCTCATGAACTGTGAGATCATGACTTGAGCAGAGATCAACAGCCTGAAGCTTAACCCAATGAGCCACTCAGCACCCCACAAATTTAATTTTTAAAATGGGATATAAGAATATTCAGGTTATCTACTTCCTTTTGAGTGGGCTTTGATCATTTGTATTTTTCAAGGAATTTTATTTTATCTAATTTATCAAATCTACTGTCATAAAATTGTTCACAATATTCCTTTACGATCTCTTTAATATCTGTAGGCATCTGATATTTGTCATTTCTGTCTTCTTTCTTTTTTTCTTGATGAGTTTTGCTAGAAGTGTACCCATTTTAAACACTCTTAAATAACCAGCTTTTGTTTCCTTGATTTCACTCTACTGTTTTCATTGATATTCCTTTTTTTGCTTTATAATTCCCTTCTACTTGCTTTGGGCTTAATTTTTTTTTCTAGTTTTTTAAGGTAGAAGCTTAGACCCTTGATTTGATAATTATCTCTTTCTCTCTTTTTTTATGGATCAATTATTTAATTAGATTCCTTGTAAGTGATTTAGAATAACAATTTGTGAGGATAAACTCCATTTGTGAGAGAAAACACAGAGCAGAGGTAGCCCTGAAGTGAGGAACGGTTTGATTTTTGGCAGAATTTGCAAGTCCACAGCTTTCTAATCAAGCTTGCACTGCTCTGTAATCTCATATTTGTCTTTCTCTTTGTCAAAGACCTCACCTTCCTGATGAATGGCTTTACTCAGCTTCTTCTTTGTGAAGAAAGTATCAGTGAGATGTTTTGGGATTTTCACACTGCTGATATCAATTTTGGTGGAGGTGGCAATGACATATTTCTGGTGTGTTCTACACAGAGGAACTCGATTGAGGGCCAGAGGTCCAGTCACAAGTAGCAAGCCACTGGGCAGCTTGGGTGGCTCTGTCAGTTAAGTGTCCTACTTTGGCTCACATCATGATCTCACAGTTCATGAGTTCAAGCCCCACGTCAGGCTCTGTGCTAACAGCTCAGAGCCTGGAGCCCGCTTCAGATTCTGTGTTTTCCTCTCTCTCTGCCCCTCCCCTGCTTGCAGTCTCTCTCTCTCTCTCTCAAAAATAAATAAACATAAAATAAACAAAAACAAGCAGCAAGCCCCTGCTCAGTTGCTTCAGGAAAACTACCCTCTTGCCTCTCTGGCGCCCAGTGAAGATGATCAAAATGGCCCCAGGAGTGAGGCTAGCTCGGAGTTTTCTCACATACTGACTGAAAGGTTTTTTTTTTTGTTTTTTTTTTTGTTTTTTTTTTTTTTACCATGGTTCAACAGCTTTTGAGGTGCATCTTCAATAGGATAATCCCTAGGCATTTTGCAAAGTTTAACCACTTGGATACCACTTGTCACCACCAACTGGTTTTGTGACAGTAGTAAGAAACTTCTTTTTCTTTTCAACCTTGGATTTGGTTGCTGAATACTTCCTTTTATATAGCTTTCTGGAATACACAGCCATTCAAATATCTGCTAGTTCCCCTGTCTGACAGGGTTTTAGTCACAGTGGGGCTTCTCCTTCTTTGCGTTTTAGGCTTGAGATTACCCTTCTTAACCTTGTCACTAGCATCAGCCTTCTTGTCTTCAGATTTCTTCTCCTTAGTGTCTGGCTTCTCAGCTTTTTCACCTGTCATCTTGCAAAATGGGAAAGAGAAAAACCTTTCTATTTTTCTAATGTAAACATTTAAGTGCTATAAATTTCTCTCTAAGCACTGCTTTGGTTATATGCCCAAAATTCTGATATGTTTTGTCTTTATTTAAATTTTTTTCAAAATATTTTCTAATCATCCATTTGACCTCCTTTTAGACTCATGGGTTATTTAGAAGTATGCTGCTTAATTTCCAAACATTTGGATTTACCATATCTTTTCCATTTTAGATTTTATTTTAGATTTCTATTTTAGATTTTAGATTTCTATTTTAACTCTGTTGTAGACAGAAAGGTTAGTATGATTTCAATTCTTTTAAAAAAATGTTTATGGCCTAGAATATGATCTAACTTGGTGAATGTTACATTGGCACTTGAATTTGTATTCTGATTGGGCAGAGTGTTCTATAAGTGGAAATTAAGTCAAAGAGGCTAATGGTATAATTCTCTTCTATATGCTTTCTGATTTTTCTGTCTACTTGTCCTGAGACAATAGTGTTGAAGTCTTTAACTCTATCTGTAGGATAGTCTATTTGTCCTATCAATTCTAACAATTTTTGCTTCATGTATTTTGAAGCTTTGTTCTTAGATGCATACATATTTAGGATTGTTATATTTTCTTGATGAATAATTCCTTTATCATCATGTAATGACCCTGTTTATTATTGTCCACTTTATTTGATATTAATAAATCTACTGAAGCTTTCTTTTGATTTGCGTTTGTGTTCTTTTTCCTTTTAAGTTATCTAAGCATTAATTTTTATCTAAGCTGATCTCCTCTGCCTTTTAGTTTTATTTAAACCATTTATATTCAGTGTTGGCCTTAAATATACCATCTCTCTAGTTTCCTTCTGTTTGTCTGTTCTTAATTCATTTTCCCAACCTGGGTGAGGGGCCAGACCCATGACCCAAGCTCAGCCAGAAGGATGCTCCCACCAAGAACCTTGACTCTTGAAAGAGTGACACAAAGAGAGCAGTCAGATCATTCAAGCAGAAGTGTGGTGGCAGGATTCAATGGCATTGAAGACCTGAGTAGCCTGTTCTGGTGGTTGGGTTTCTAGGCTGCCAGATATTTCCCGGTTCCTTCCTATTTTCTAAGCATACTTTTCCAGTCTTCCTTCAATCTTGGGAGCCATTCACATCCTTCCCCAAAAATCCCATTTCCGTGTCCTCTAGCCAGAGTTGGTTTAATTCATTGTCACCAAGAGCTCTGAGAGATACAGAGATCTCAGCAGCAATGATTTCAGAAGAATGTTGGGTACAGAAACCAGCTTGCAATGGGTTAAACTGAAGTGGAGAATAAGAATTCTTAAAAAGGACAAGGAGTGAAAGGAGGAATAAAGATATTTGAGAGAGAAGTAAAGTGTAAAGAAATTGGTTGTTGGAAAAGGCAGAGGTCTGAGCACATTTGTAGGCTGAAGGGTAGAAACCAGTGGAAGAAGCCACTGGAATAAATTTCTTCTTTACCTTGACATTTAAGTTTTCCTGCAGGGGTGCCTGGCTGGCTTAGTTAGTCAAGCATGAGACTCTTGATCTCGGGGGTTATAAGTTCAAGCCCTATGTTGGGTGTAGAGATTGCTTAATTAAAATTATTTTCCTGTAGTATGATTCCCATCTTGTTTTCTAGACTCACTTCCCAATATTCCTTATAATTAAGGCAATCAGGACACTTAATATTTTCTATAAATGCCCCATAGTATGTCTTTGTTTTTTTTTTTTTTAAGATTCTTTAAAAAAATTTTTTTAATGTTTATTTATTTTTGAAAGACAAAGACAGAGCACGAGCAGGGGAGGGGCAGAGAGAGAGGGAGACACAAAATCCCAAGCAGGCTCCAGGCTCTGAGCTGTAAGCACAGAGCCTGATGTGGGGTTGGAAATCATGAGCCTGATGTGGGGTTGGAAATCATGAGCCTGAGCCAAAGTCAGATGCTTAACCGGCTCAGCCACCACAGCGTCCCTGTCTTTTTTTATTTGCTTACTTGGTTTGTTGGCTTGTTTTTACTCAGGATATAGCCTTGGCCTGGAATATTTACACAGATTATTATAGCCTGGATGGCTCAGTTTGTTGAGCGTCCAACTCTTGATTTCAGCTCAGGTCATGATTCCAGGGTTGTAGGATCAAGTGCCACCCCCCACCCCCACCAGTGTCGGGCTCCACACCGAGCATGGAGCCTGCTTAAAATTCTCTCTCTCTCTTTCTCTCTCTCTCTCTGCCCTTCTCCCCCAATCTTGCACTCTCTCCCTAAAATAAAAATAAACAAACAAAAAACCCAAATACACAGATCATTCTACTGATCCTATTAGTCCTCAAAAGCTCAGACACCATCCTAAAGGCTTCTTCAGATCCCTTGAATGAGTGTGATTTCCTCTGACATTAAAATTCCCAAAGCACCTTGTATGTCTTTTATCATTTCTAATCAGATTATGCCCTTGAAAGATAGTCATTGTGTACTTGTCTTATTATTCCTTCTTTTCAGTGTGAGCTTCATGGCTGGGATTGTTGTCCTGCTGTACTCATCTAGCACAAGGATTTGTACATAGCAGATGCTCAGCAAATACTAGTTGAATTCACAGTGGAAGGAACAGAAAAATTCTTAATAGGGATTGAGTTACAATGGTTGGGAAGTTCTCGGGAATTTAGTATTCTAGCCAGGAATCCACTCTCAGTGGATAATGGCAGCTCTGTTCATCCAAAGTTAAACTGGGAGGTGAGGAAATGGAGTTGCACTTGGAGTCCCAGTCTGAGAGAAACCTCACACTCTAGTTCTCCTCCCATCCAGGATGTGATTATCCATCTGTGCAGAGAAAATGAAGGTACTGCTGCTATATACAATATGGATCTCACAATGTTGAAAAGTTCACAGAAAACTACGTATGATAATTTTATATACACGAAGTTAAAAGGAGGCGAAACTAGGGGTGCCTGGGTGGCTCAGTAGGTTGAGTGTCCAACCTCAGCTCAGGTGATGATCTCATGTTTTGTGCTGCTGTCAGTGTAGAGCCTGCTTCAGATCCTCTGTCCCCCCCCCCCTTCTCTGCCCCCCTCCTGTTTGCGCTCTCTTAAAAATAAAACATTAAAAAAAAAAAGGCAAAACTAACCACATGGTGTCACAAGTGAGCGTGCTGGGGAAGGGAGGAGTCAGGTTCTTGGTAGGCATTAGGAGTTGTGGGTGCTTCTAGGTGCTGGTGTTCTACTACTTGGTCTGACTGATGTCACATGGTTATGTTCCCTTTGTGATGCTTCACTGAACCATGCACTTACGATGTGTATGGCTTTCTCTAGGTATGTTACACTTTTTATTGTAAAAGTTTGTTTTAGGGGTGCCTATGTGGCTCAGTCAGCTAAGCCTCTGACTGTCAATTTCGGCTCAGACCATGATCTCATGCGTGTGGTGAGTTCTAGCCCTGCGTTGAGCCCTGTGCTGATAATGCAGAGGCTGCTTGGGATTCTCTCTCTCTCCTTTCTCTGCACCTCTCTCACTTGTGTGCTTTCTTTCTCAAAAAAAAAAAAAATAAAAATAATAATAATAATAATAAAGGTTTCTTTTAAAATATTTCTTGTGCTTTTATATACATTTCTAAATTATCCAGTTAGACTGTTCTAGCAGCAGAACATTAAAAGGCAACAGGAAGTTGATCACATACAACAATTAAAGCAAACCACCTTCTCTAAATGCACACTTCTTGGTTGCCTTCATCTGCAGGGGGTTCTTAATGTTCCTCTGGGAGGTATGAAGTTTTAGAGCACAAATCTATTTGGGGAAAAAACTCCCATAATTGCATGTTGTATTAAGAAAAAAAAAAAAGCATCCAACAGGAAGGAAATGGAATTGTTTTCAGCAGCCTAGAACAATGTCTTGGGTTGCTTCCTCTTTGTAACATGGCAGGTGAGGGTAGAGTAAACAAAATGAGCATCCTTGTGGATTTTATTTTAGGTAGGGTTAACTTTAGCATAATAAGTGCAAGATACTTAGAGAGAAATGGAATACTTACTTGATATTGTCCAAATGTTAAGTCTTGGTGCTGGAAGCCTCTATCACAAAGAGGCCCAAAGTATTTTGTTCCTTTTTTCCTACCCAGACAGTAGGGGTTATTTCTCACTTGGATTTGTAAAGTCTTGGAGGCCAATATTCTCCATTTGGGAAAGCATCTGTTGATGGTAAAAAAAAAAAAAAAAAAAAAAAAAAGACAGGGAATGAGTGATGGCAGCTGTAAAATTCTTGCTGGCTGGATAAATGCTATCTCATTGGTCTTCTCTTTTTGCCTCCCCAAGCTCACCTTCCTGCTCTCTCTCTCAAAGTCCCACAGCATTTATGTTTTTGTCTCTTTGGCACATAGGGTTTGACTTTGTAGCTGCCTTATCCCCCCCCCCCAACCCCCAGGCTGGAAACTTTCCAGTGGCAGAAATTGTAGCTCATTGGGTAGAAATGGATCTCCTGCACCATATCTGTTCTTGCATGGCAGAGGCTGGTTGCTTGCCCCTTCTTCAGACTGGGAGCTGAAGGTTCTTCATGTTGTATTTCCATTGTTTGGTACACAGTAGGGGTTCAAGAAGTGCTGGTTAAATGAAGAAAAGAAGGGATGGTGGATCAGTTCTCCCAATTTCTAGATTCTTCAGAAGCTCTGCCTCCCGAGTGCTGCAGAAAACTGTGATGGCTCCCTGAAGAAGGGGTCTACATGGCATTCCTTCTTTCCCTACTGATCACCACACTCTTCTCAACCTATAGAGGGCAGAATAAAGAATGTGGGGTGGCAATGGGGCTGAAAATTTGAGCTTATTTCCCAGGGGTTGGTTCCCCTGCTATAGGGAAATTATCTGTTTATAATTGTGGCTTGGCATTGATAGAACCTTTAAAACAAACATTGCATGCTCACTTAGTAAGTCACTTTGGAAGTACTAGACATCTTCAGAGTCCTTGCACATACATTTTAAAGAAATAAAATCTGCAACCAGTCCTGTGGAAAGAGACAAAATTGTGGGTAGGATGGAAGGCGAGGTAGAAGAAAGTGCATAGGAATTTGCGCAGTGGAGAACTCTGGTGTTAAAGTTCAGGGAGAGGGGTGCCTGGGTGGTTCAGTTGGTTAAGCGTGTGACTACAGCTTAGGTCATGGTCTCACGGCTGGTGAGTTTGAGCCCCGTATTCGGCTATTTGCTGTCAGTGCGGATCCTGCTTTGAATCTTCTGTCCCCCCCACCCCCATCTACCCCTCCCCTGCTCATTCTCTCTCTCTCTCTCTCTCTCTCTCTCAATAATAAATAAACATTAAAGTTCAGTGAGAGAAGAAGTTACTAAGAATAAAAGTTTCAACTTTGTAAACCTTGCAGCCTCTATGCAGCTAAGAACTAGGGACAGAGATGCAGCCTGCTTACTTTGTGCGCCAAAGCTCTTTACAGTCGTGAAGTCTGACAGATACTGATTAGATTCTAAAAATGCAAACTCCTTTCTACATACTCACTGCTTTCCCTCAGTTTTAGACAAATTTGCTTGTTAGTGATTTTACTTTTTCTTTGCAGTGGAAAACACCATCACTGTAAGAGGTGAAGGTGTCTATTTGAAGATGTGGGAGGGGCGCCTGGGTGGCTCAGTCGGTTGGGCGTCTGACTTCGGCTCAGGTCATGATCTCGCAGTTCGTGAGTTCGAGCCCCGCGTCGGGGTCTGTGCTGACCGCTCAGAGCCTGGAGCCTGTTTCAGATTCTGTGTCTCCCTCTCTCTGACCCTCCCCCGTTCATGCTCTGTCTCTGTCTCAAAAATAAATAAATGTTAAAAAATTAAAAAAAGAATGAAGATGTGGGAAAGTTAATCATGAACTCTTCTGATTCCCTCTTACGTCGATCATCAAACACACTGCAGTGTGGAAATCTGTGTCTGTGACATGCATTTGGCATACACTTAATCTAAGGTTAACATAACATATGTTCACATTTCAAAGTCTGGATCTGATGAACAGGAATACAATTTAAAATCATAAATTGATCAATGAGTTGTTTCTGGAAAAAAATGTTCTTTTTCCAGATCATTGATTTTTGATATTTGAAGTGCAAGGTACATACAGTACAATCTCATTTGCTTAATACCTTTTCCCACCTCTGTGAACCTGCAGACACATGTGACATATGTAAAGGTTTAGAAGGATGTATATGAGTTTTAGCAGTGATCGTCCATGGAGGGTAGGTTTGGGGGTTTTCTGTTTCCGTATTTTTGCTCTTAAGTATTTCCTGAGTTTTCTGTAATAAGAAAAAACTTAAAAAAAATTTTTTTTAATTTATTTTTGAGAGAGAGAGAGAGAGAGAGAGAGTGCATGCGTGCAAGCAGGACAGAAGCAGAGAGAGAGGGAGACACAGAATCTGAAGCAGGCTCCAGGCTCTGAACTGTCAGCACAGAGACTGACACAGGGCTCAAACTCATGAACCGTGAGATCATGACCTGAGCCAAAGTCAGACACTCAACCGACTGAGCCACTCAGGCACCCCAAGAAAAAAAATTGTTATTTTGAAACAAGAGGGGAGTTGTGGGTAGAACATACAAATCTGAGAATAGTTAGAAACATTCAGAGAAAATGATGGTCACTCCAATAACTACATCGTTCTCTTTCCCTCTGGACATGCCCCTCATCAGCCCATTTCCAGTGGTCAGGGTCATCCACCATGCAAATTTGATGGTGGCACCTCCCTGCTTTGAGTCAATTCCCTCTAAACGGATGTCAGTGTCTCTTTTCGTCCTTATCATCCTATGTAAGTCAGTCACCTTTCAATTCCAAGTGACAGAAACCTCATTCAAAGTAGCTTAAGCAAAAATGAGGAATTTCTTTGTTCATGTAACCAGAGTCTGAGGTTGGCTTTAGGCAGCACTAGACTAGGAGTTCAAAGATGGCATTCATGCTTTATCTTTCCTAGTCCTGCTTTTCTCATGTTAGTTTTGTTTCTAGACAGGTTCTGTCCATGTGGAGGCAATATGCCATTGGTAACTCCAGGCCCCCATGGTCCTTCAAACTCGGATACTGAGGAAGGGAGAGGATTGGGGTTGGCTTGGGTTGGGTCATGTGCTCTTTCTTAGGGCAACTCCAGAAGAGAATGAGGAGTACAACAGAGGGAAATGGGTGTTTCCCAAAGGAAAGGATTCTAGGCAAACCATGACACCTTTATCTCTTCCCTCTCCAGACTCATCTGTCTCTCCCTCTCTCCTTCTCTCTCTCTCTTGGTTCTTCAAGGACCTTTACTGATGGTTCCTTCCAGAGGAAGGACATACACATACCCACGTGGCTGTGGTCAGGCATTGCTCCCAGCTCTTCTACCTCAGTGGAATGAACTCCAGGCACAACCCTGACTGCCCGTGGTCAGCAGGAGGCAGGAGGCTCTAGCACGGTTACTTCTCCAGGGATGCAGAATTGAGCAGCTTCTCCATCAGTTCAGCGTGAGACAGTAGCGTGCAGCACTCAGGCCCAGTGAGTCCAGGGCGCCCCCTCAGTCTCCAAGACCCGCAGCAACCCCAGCTAGGCCTCCTACTTGTTGCCCGCCATCTTGCCACAAGTGACGTAGCACATAGGTATAATCATGGCGGCAGCACGGCAGCAGACTGGTCCCACAGACTGCCTGACCAACGGTCACCACACTACAATTCTCTAGACTCATCTCTTTTCTAGCTGCACCCGAAGTATTTTTGGTTCCAGGAATATGCCAGACATACTTCCTCGTCTTTTATTTTATGCATCTCATTGCACTGGCTGCAAATAGCCTTCCTCAATTTTTTACCTACTGCCAACTCATCCTTCAAGCTTTTCCTGATCCTCACTATCTGGGCTGGGTACTCAACTATGTGATCCCATAAGCATGTAATTGATACTCTTGACATCATACTACAGTCTGCTGCAAGTTCTTGTTTGCATAAATACTGTCCTTCCCTCACTAAACTAGCTCCTTGTGTTCAGTGATTGCTTAATGAATGGCCCACAAGTGTTTATTGAATGATTGAAAGATAACCTCAGTATGGATAAGATCATACCCTGCTTCCTCCATTTGTAAAGTTCTTACAAAAAATCTTGAACTTTTGTTTAGGAGTTAAGGCATAATCTATTATTTTTTTTAGAAGATTTTTTTAAAGTAATCTCTACACCCAATGTGGAGCTCAAACCCACAGCCCAAGAGCAAGAGTTGTTTACTACCCCGGACTTCAAGCTGTATTACAAAGCTGTAATCATCAAGACAGTATGGTACTGGCATAAGAACAGACACACAGATCAATGGAACAGAACAGAGAACCCAGAGATGGACCCACAAACGTATGGCCAGCTAATCTTTGACAAAGCAGGAAAGAATATCCAATGGAATAAAGACAGTCTCTTCAGCAAGTGGTGCTGGGAAAACTGGACAGTGACATGCAGAAGAATGAACCTCGATCACTTTCTTACACCATACACAAAAATAAACTCAAAATGGATGAAAGACCTAAATGTAAGACAGGAAGCCCTCAAAATCCTTGAGGGGAAAGCAGGCAACAACCTCTTTGATCTTGGCTGCAGCAACTTCTTACTCAACACGTCTCCAGAGGTAAGGGAAACAAAAGCAAAAATGAACTACTGGGACCTCATCAAAATAAAAAGCTTCTGCACAGCGAAGGAAACAATCAGCAAAACTAAAAGGCAACTGACAGAATGGGAGAAGGTATTTGCAAACAAAGTAACAGATTAGTATCCAAAATCTATAAAGAATTTAGGGTTAGGGTTAGGATTAGGGCTAGTATCCAAAATCTATAAAGAACTTATCAAACCCAATACCCAAAAAACAAATAATCCAGTGAAGAAATGGGCAAAAGACAATAACAGACATTTTTCCAAAGAAGACATCCAGATGGCCAACCAATACATGAAAAAATGCTCAATATCACTCATCATCAGGGAAATACAAATCAAAACCACACTGAGATAACACCTCACACCTGTCAGAATGGCTAGCATTAACAACTCATGCAATAACAGACGTTGGTGAGGATGTGGAGAAAAAGGATCTCTTTTGCATTGTTGGTGGGAATGCAAACTGGTGCAGCCACTCTAGAAAACAGTATGGAAGTTCCTCAAAAAATTAAAAACAGAACTACCCTATGACCCAGCAATTGTAGCACTAGGTATTTATCCAAGGGATACAGGTATGCTGTTTCGAAGGGACAGAGGCACCCCAGTGTTTATAGCAGCACTATCAACAATAGCCGAAGTATGGAAAGATCCCAAATGCCCATCGATGGATGAATGGAAAAAGATGTGGTGTATATATATATACAATAGAGTATTACTAGGCAATCAAAAAGAATGAAATCTTGCCATTCGCAACTATGTGAATGGAACCAGAGGGTATTATGCTAAGCGAAATTAGAGAAAGACAAATATCATATGACTTCACTCAGACGAGGACTTTAAGATACAAAACAGATGAACATAAGGGAAGGGAAGCAAAAATAATAAAAAACAGGGAGGGGGACAAAAACATAAGAGACTCTTAAATATGGAGAAGAAACAGGGTTACTGGAGGGGTTGTGGGAGGGGGGATAGGCTAAATGGGTAAGGGGCATAAAGGAATTTACTCCTGAAATCATTGCTGCACTATATGCTAACTAACTTGGATGTAAATTAGAAAAATAAGTTAAATAAAAAATTTTAAAAAAAGACAACAGAAAGAAAAAAAAAGAGTTGTACACTACCAGCTGAGCCTGCCAGATGCCCCAAGATATAATGTATTATAAATAAAACCTCACACAACACATGTAATTTGCTATATATGTGTTAATGAAGTAGACATATAATATGAAAATAAAATATCAAATCATGCTAAATTAAGTATCATTGGCCTTTGAATACCATGTTATAGTTCTATTTGAAATATTGCCACCAATATCTGGTTAGCTAGGTCAGGGTTTCTTAACCCAGAGTCTGCAGACCTCTAGAGATTTGAGGGTAGAATTCAGATGATACGTGAACTTGGATGCGAATAAAAATTATTTCCTCTAAACTTTAAGCGGAATTTAGTATTTCTTTTTATTATAAATGCAACAATCCAGAGCTGTATCAGGCAGTAGCTGTGAGTTTGTCAACAATAGAAATCAGGTATTTTCATACCACAACTGTTGTAGAGATATCATACTGTTTATGCTACTTTGATATCACAGCAGTTGTTAAACTTCCTGCTAGATGTGGTTATTAAGTGAACACATATATTACTGTATTATACATTTACATTATTTTGATAACTTGTACTTCAATATAATTTTTTTACTTTAAAAAAATTATTATTTATTTTTTAATTTTTTTTTTTTTTTTTTTTTTTTTTTTTTTAGAGAGAGTACATGTGAGCAGGGGAAAGGGTAGAGAGAGAGAGAATCCCAAGCAAGCTCCATGCTCAGCTTGGAGCCTGACAACACGACTCTGGGATCATGACCCAAGCTGAAATCAAGTGTCAGAAGCTCAACCAACTGAGCCACCCAGGTGCGCCTAATTGGTTTTCTTTGTAATCCCATGCATTTCATTTTCTGCGCTTAAAAACATTATTCTGAAAAAGAATCCATGGCACAAAAATGTTGAATTGATGGTAGCATTCATTTGAAATACGACCAAAGTGTGGTGATCTAATTCCAGAGAAACTTAGCCCTCCTGCCTTTTGTACCACCAGGCAAAGGATAGAGATTATAGGCCTTTAGGACAATCCTAAAAACTATAAATCTAAGAAAGGATGTCCTTTCTCAGCCTGAAAATTTATTTGAATGGAAAAGCCATGTGAGTTATTTAAGTTTCAGAGGATCTCTGGGGTAGGTTGGAAAAGTGGAGTAAATGCATTTGGATCTACTCATAAACTCACAGCTAAACGCTGCAGACTTTGGCTTAAGACTTGTCCAAGAAGACAAATTCATTTCTTTGTGTAGTATCTGCATAGATATCTACTAGAATAGGATTTTAGTTACTAAAACTGTTAGGACATGTTCTGCAAGGTTGTGAGATCCTTTCTAATAACTGGCGACAAGGACCTCTCAGAGGTTGTAAACTCATTGGAATATTTGTCCTCTAGGAATTTCTCTTTGGTTGATTTGTCTTGGTTCCAATGGGAAGCAGATGGTCCTTAAATTAAGATACTTTGAGGGGCGCCTGGGTGGCGCAGTCGGTTAAGCGTCCGACTTCAGCCAGGTCACGATCTCGCGGTCCGTGAGTTCGAGCCCCGCGTCAGGCTCTGGGCTGATGGCTCAGAGCCTGGAGCCTGTTTCCGATTCTGTGTCTCCCTCTCTCTCTGCCCCTCCCCCGTTCATGCTCTGTCTCTCTCTGTCCCAAAAATAAATAAAAACGTTGAAAAAAAATTTAAAAAAAAAAGATACTTTGAGGAGATACTGCACAAAGGTTTGGGAGCAGGGAACCACAACAGGAAGCACAGTAACTTGAGCAACTCCAGATTAGTGGCAGCAGAGCTGATATTACCTCTTGGGCAGAAGGAAAAGCACAGGGAGTGGCAAATCCAAGGAAATTAGTGAAGGGAAGCTTGGAAAAGATGGTGACAGAGCCAAAAGAATAGGTATTCTGACCATCAGTCTATCTCTGACCAGGGCACTCCTCGGCCAAACCCACCCAGAGGCCAGGAGGCAAAGGAGCTCATTGCTGTGGTCCATTCATCAGCTTCACGGGGAAGAGGGTGGAGTAGAGATGGAGGGGATAGAGATATCCAGCACATAGGACAAATCCCTACCATATAGCACATATCACAGTATTTGATGGTCTAAGGGGGGAGGGCTGTAATATTTAACTAATCTGTAATTTTTTTTAAGTTTATTTTGAGACACACACAAAGAGAGGAGAGCGAGCGAGAGAGAGCGAGCAGGGGTAGACAGAGGGAGAATCCCAAACAGGCTCCATGCTGTCAGCACAGAGCCTGAATTGGGGCTTGATCTCACGAACTGTGAGACCATCGAAATCAAGAGTCGGATGCTTAACCACTGAGCCAGCCAGGTGCCCCTATGCTTGTAATTTTTAATTCATGGCTGTGCCTAATAAAATTCTGGCACACAGTAAGTACTCAATGTTACTGAATGATTAAACAGAGAATTGCCATGCCACTGAAACAGAGTAAAAGCAAACTATCGACTACCAATAATTAGGAACTATTTACTTTCAGACAGTGGACATTTAAAATGTTATGGAGGGGTGCCTGGCTGACTAAGTCAGTGGAGCAGAGTTGATCTCAGGGTTGTGAGTTGGAGCCCCATGCTGGGTGTAGAGATTACTTAAAAATATTTTCTAAAATGTTATGGAAATATGGGAGCATGATGATCTATTCTGTAGCTCAGGCAGATGGATGTCATAGCTTTGTAACATAGTAAGTACAATTGAGCATCCTCATTCATGGATTCCGTGTTTGCCTACTCTTTAAAACTTCCCTGGTGCTCTCGGGGTCACCTCTAGAGTGAAAATTTTGACTTGCTCAATGCATATGTTCCTACTTGGGGTTGAGCAAGGTGTTTCACCTCCCATACTGTAGATGAATATCCTTTGCTCCAGTTAGTGCCATTTTTTTTTTTGCATTTTTGTGCTTTCATTGGTGATTTCCCTGTTTAAAATGCCCCCCAGATGTAATGCTGAAGTGCTAATTTTTCCTAATAGGTGCAAGAAGGCTGTGATATGCCTCATGCAGAAAATAACATGTTAGGTGAGCTTCGGTGAAGCATGAAGTTACAGGGCTGTTGACCATGACTTCAATGTTAGTAAATCAATGTTAGTAAATCAACACAACACAAAGACACCTGAAACAAGCTTCTGTATTGACTAGTTGATAAAAATGTGACCAGAGGCTTGCAGAACAATAGGCCTGTATTTTCCCTAGGAGCAATGGCTCAGTATTCTGTATTAGTTCTGTATTAGTGGTGACTATAGAATCTAACTGCCATGAAGAACAACAATCAACTGTACTCGCAGTTTTCCAGTTCCTAATAAAGATTCAAAAAAGAAAATTCAAGTTACAAAAGACATTTTTCTATAGTTGGCAGCTAATTGGTACTTATAATGTAAAACCAAAAAGGGGAAAAACATTAAAACCCATCACCACTGCGTAATTTCGATGTGATACATTAAAATTTATTAGTTTCCGAATAGTATTTGACTAATTCCAAATTATTTCAATTAGAGTTATCTAGGCCATATAGTTGGAAAATTGAAGAAATTAGTGGGAGGGAAAACAATCTAATACATTGACTTTAAGAAGAATTACATATGCTTTATTCTTATTATCTGGACTCAGCTGGTTAATTCAGTCCTTAGGCCAATTTATACCTACTCCACAATAAATCATACATTATCCAAAAGCTTCACGCTTCTACTTACAGTAGCATAGCAAACTTGGAGGTTCCTTGTAAAAAAGAAATCACCATTCCATTGACTAATGTGGACAATTCCTCCATGCTCTGGCATAAGAATATTTAATGTTAGCCAACAAGACAGCCAGCGATGCTTTTGAGGCATAGAATAGTGGCAGCCTTTTGATTTTTAGTTGCTTTAGGTATACAACCTCGAATAGTAGAGACACTGACCTGAAATTTCTAACCCACTTTCTATCGTTAAGGATGTTATTTCCCCCAGGGACCACCAGGTATTTATAAAAATTTGTACTAACATTCTGTAAGAATCCACAAACATCAATAAGAAGCTGACTTTCTTGTCATGCTCCAAATGTCTTTAAGACTAGACATACTACATATATTATAAAGAGCTTTAGGATAAATATTGAGTGCCTGGGTCTTAACACAGTAGTAAAAGTTAGGTCATTTTTTATTTCTGAAAAACACTTTTGGTACCATTATCATACCCCAAAATAGGGATTAGTGTTACTGGTGATTAAGAAGCTCGAAGCTGTAATTATGCATATCCTTCCTGTGAAAATAAGCAGTAGCAGCGTTCTGAAAATGTGAGGGGAAAACACCCAGGCACTTAAATCAATGAACATTTGCCGGGAGGAAACTTATTAAAATGACTGTAGCCTTGACAGAGTTGCATTAACATCAACAGCTGTATTTCTGTCCACTTACAAGGAATACTATAAAGAAGCAGTCAAGCCATGTTTAATAAAATGTGTCAGTATGCAGAAAATGCCTTTTTTCACAATTAGAAAAATTTAACATCTTTAGTCAAACACTAGATGGGAAACAGCCTAAAGAAAAAAAACCTACCCACAACACCTATTTGAACTACAAAGCAAAATGCTCTGTGACTGAAGGAAAATAATATAATATTCATCATCATTTTAGAAGTGTCTAAATCCAAGGAATGATATTATGCTCATAGGTAAACACCAGATTTTTCTGAAAGATTTGTAACTAAGGTAATGCAAGGCATAAAATCAAACTGCAAAACTAGTTCAAAGCACTTAAGAGTCCAATGGTTCTCTTATGTTTTCTTTTATGTTCTTTATTTTAAATGGATTATTTTAGAACAGTAAATTATCTTTCATAGAGGTGCCTCCTGGTCTGGTAATACAGTACCTCCTTTCTGAATGTATCGATTTAAGATAAATCAAAATGAACATTAAGGCATACAAACAGCTACTTTAAGTCTGCTCTTATTTATTAAGGATCTTTTTAACTCATATTCAAATACATGGAATGTTGGCACAAAACTGAAGCTGCTGTAGAAAGAGCACAGATATGTTCTGTGGGTTATTGAAACTTCCATTTCTCTAAAAACATACCCTTACATGGTCTTAATTTTACAAATTTAAGTGTTGAGAAAAATGTCTAAATAATAAGTAACAATTAAAATAAAATGTTTATTTGTAAATTATGTACAGAATACATTTTACTTTACGACAAGGAAATGGGAAGAGCCATCATCTTCCAACCAGTGCTGTTTGCTTTCTCTGTTGGAGATGACTATCTTTCTCTGAGTCAGATGTACAAATCAGTTTGGATTTCCTAAGTTGGAAAAGGAGAATTTGTAGCTAAACTAAAAGTGTTACTGCACCATGACTAGTTGGCTTGTTTCCACAAAATGCTTTTGAACCCTGCTAACTCAGAATCCCAGAAATTCCCTGGTATACTTTTATAATCAACCAAAGCTTAACTATCAAGAACAAGGAGTTTAAGCATTTCATTTTAAAGAAACTGTGAAATGGCTACATAACTATGCATAATCTGAAATGTTGGTGTTTCTCTTTTATCCCTTTTGGTTATTTTGATTAATCTAACAGTAAAAAGCCATACAACTATCAAAAATGCCATTAATCTAAATATCATTGTGGAAAATGCATCTTTGATAACTATCAAAACAAGTAAGACCTACTTATTGTAAAATTATCAAATAGATACAACTTATAAATGGCTTTAGACTGTACCAATAATAGTATTCTATGAAATGAAGGACTGAATATAATTGCTTGGATGTCAAATACATTTCAGCAAATGGATTTAAAGAATGCTACAAATGTCATGTGTACATTAGGACGATCAGCCAACATAGAAAATCCAACCTCTTGCACTTTAGTCCCAAATTAGTCAGATTATGATTTTTCATGGGAAGATTTAGTTGTTTCTCCATCATTGTCTTCTTCTTCCTCTTCTTCACAATCCCCATCATCTGTTTGCTGCTCCAGTTCCTCTTTTGTGATCATTTCAAAATCATTCCCATTTCCACTACTGTGCTGGGATCGGTCATCTTCCCTCCTGTCACTGTCTGTGTCCGAATGCCGTTCTCCACCCGAGCCTTCTGTTCCAGGATTCCCTGGTCCTACTTTTCCCTCTTCATCTTCCTTTTTCTCACTGTCTGACTTTTCCTCACTGTCGGACTTCTGCTGCTTTTTGGTTTCAGATTTCTCATCTTTCTTTAAGTCTGCTTTTGGTCCTTTATATTCATGTGTGTACAGAGGCCTGAAGGAGTCAATGAAGCCCACGTCAGCAGTCAGATTTGGCAAGAACCAAAAGTGGTGCCTTCCTCCAGTTATGAGCCAGATGATGAGAAACAGAATGCAACGAGCTATAGGAGAAAAACGGCTCTAATTGAATAATTCAAGCATTGACTTGGATAGCAAGGAATATTAATAAAACACTGAAGAAACATTCAGTTTATTATTTGCACATTACATGTACCTTATATACAAACAATGAAATCCTAACTAATCTAGAAGCAACCACAGTATTCCAGGCACAGAACATTCTGCTCCAATCCTGAGGGCACACCTGACTACATCGTATATCAATAAGCACAGCCATCAGTTAGATCTTTCAGTATGCATGAGACTCTGATGTAAGAAAAAGGGAACAGAGTAGTAAGGGATGAAGGATATCTTAAGAAGCCTTTAAAAGGGAAAAAGCAAGGCTGCACCCTAACTTTCCTAGTAGGCACTTTTGCCTTTGTGAGGCAATTACTCTGTAGAAAAATATTAAAAATTATACTCTTTATGACCATAGTAGTATACATATAAAATAATCCTGCATAGGTTGTTATATACATGTGCATATATTACTAGTGCTGATTTTAAAAGAAATAAAAATACATTTCCAAAGGGCCCTAAATATATCATGGATCCAAGGCATGTGCATACTCTAAATGGTGAGTCTTCTAAGTAAAATTACACACTTCTGAACAATAAAAGAACATTTTTCTAGCTACAATTTTGTTAATTAACTATGTCACTTCTGCTTATTTAAGGATGATTCCTCTCCTAATATTAGGAAACAAAGCAAAGATTGCTTAACCAAATAGCACTTGAGGTTACTCTCAAAACTCAAACTCAAAACTGTGGTTAGATAATGGAAGAATTTGAGAATTTTAAAGTTTAGAGCAATAAGTTATCACAAACACAAACCCTAGTATTTCATATAGTTTTCTCTTCATCTACCAGTTATACAGAGCTATGTGATTTTCCTGTTTTGTTTTGTTACATATCAGGTCTGCAAAAAGCTCGGCCATTTGTGCCTCCTCCATTATTCTGCTTTGAGTAAATAAAAGGAAATAGTTATAGCTGCCTTGACTTTTAGGAAGCAGTGATTTCTATTTTCACAAAGAACATAAATATTCTGAAAGACTGTACACATTAATGTCTTTTGTGGTACAAACAGAAATGGCAAATATGTTTGCAATTATGATTTATTAATAAATTCCACTGATAAAAAGAAATGTCTTTTAAGGAGGCTGCACATTTTTTCTCCAAATAAAATTATGATACTACTATAGACTTTGTAGGGCTGTAAGACCAGTGGTCCATAATATGAAATTTTGGCTCAAATCCAACGAAAAGCAATATGGAAATGGCACAAATGAAACTTAAATTCTCCACATATATAAACTGGGCATAGCAGAATCCTAACAGGTTTTACAGTTCTTCCTCTATGGGGCATTAGATTACCAGGGGCAAAAGTGAAAGAATCATGGGAAAACCATTGTGATATGTACTGTCATACCATCCTTATACTAAACGGGACCCATTTAGAAAACCGCCAAAGGTCTTATACATATTCAGAGTAGCACCAAATAGAATTTTGACTAATATATAATACTTCATAGGATAATATAAAATAAATATCCAGTTTATAACTCAGCTACAGATCAAACCTATTTGAAAGTATATTTGGAACTCTAGTGCCTAAAAGAAGTAACAAAATGTTGGGTTTGTTTTCTGCTTTAATTTACAAGATTATTTAATCTATAATGCATACTTAAATCCATAGGGTATTTAAAATGAAAGATGATAGAAAACACTACTGAAAAAATGATATTTTAAAGAGCAAAAAGAAAGAGCTTCTAAATTTTCAGGGATTTGAGAGCCAGAGGTACTAATTTAAGTTTATAGCTTCTCATTCTTTTTTTTTTCTAATTTTTTAAAAACATTTATTTATTATTGAGAGACAGGACGTGAGCGGGGGAGGGACAGAGAGAGGTGGGGGGGACACAGAATCTGAAGCAGGCTCCAGGCTCCGAGCTGTTAGCAAAGAGCCTGACGCGGGGCCCGAACCCACAAACCGCAAAATCAGGACCTGAGCTGAAGTCTGACGCTTAACCAACTGAGCCACCCAGGTGCCCTAATATAGCTTCTCATTCTTGATGCAGGTAGTATACTACCACTAGTTAGCTGCTTCACAATCTTAGATATAATTTCTTGGTCCACAAATGCACTGTGTTACATGCAGAACCATCAGGGTATTTTCTGAAGGTGACTAAGCTAGAAGAGGAAAAATATGAAAGGTGGGTGAAGAAAGCTTCACACAGTCAGAGATCACAGAGAAAAAAGAGAAGCCCATAAACATGATAAACTGAATGAGAATACTACATAAGCTACAGGGTGCAGTTAGCGGCACTAACTCAGGACACCCTGATGTCCAGGGTGAAGGGTCACGCAGAGGCAAATTGCTAGGACTATAGGAGTAATGCTTTATAACACAGCAATCTATTATGTATCACAGACCTCAGAATAACATTTGCTCAGTTCAGATAATCTTGGTCAAAGTATGTCCTCTAACAACAGATATTAGGTCAATAATGTGATTTTTTAAATTTTGTATAGGAAGTACTCTCTTATGCCTTGGTGGAAAGGTGGATTTGTCAGTTAGGGAAAATAATCAGAACTTAGTACCATATACCAATATAAAATCTAGGTGGATCAAGGAATAATATACTGTAGGTAAGTTTAAATATCAATACACAGCTTTAGATAAGCTGAGAAAAACTTCCACTTCTTTCTCAAAGTAAAAAAGTTAAATTAAATCTGCCTACCCTTTATGGAAATATCTTCAAAGACTAGGATTTTAAGTAAAATAATGTTTTCTTTTTCCCATGGTAAGTAATATACTCATTGTAAAAAATACAGACAAGTATAAAGAACAACATTAAAATTATTCACAACTACTACCACTCTTCATATTTAAGTGCATTTCCTTTCAGTCAGATCTTCCCCGGCACTGAGTGATTCCATTTCTTTTCTTTTTTTTTTTAAGTTTATCTATTTATTTTCAGAGAGGAGAGGAAGAATCCCAAGCAGGATCTGTGCTGTCAGTATGGAGCCTGACGCAGGGCTTGATCTCCAGAACCATGAGATCATGACCTGAGCCGAAATCAAGAGTTGGACACTTAACTGACCCATCCAGGAGCCCTGAGTATCTCCATTCCAAAAAAACAAACAAACAAACAAAAAAAACCTTGCTAATTAAACAGGCAAAAAACTATTCCATTATTTTAATTTTACTGTTTGACTACTAGTGATAAGAATTTTTCAGCTATTTGTTAATCATTTGTTTTCAATTTCCTCATTTGAAGTAGATTATTTTTATATTGTTTTGTCTTTAGCTATAAAGACCCCATTCATCCAGGTGTGTAAAAAAACCATTACTTATGTCTCCTTGTTTGATTTTTAAAAACCATTTATAACATGTTAATGCATCTAGAATTTATTTTGGTACACAGGTGCAAAATTTTTCCCCAAGATGGCATTTACTGAATTGAATATATATTTATTAAGCTTATACAATTTAAGTATTTAATACAAGTTTCATTTGCCTTAAGTCAAAATACAAAAATGTCTTACTAAAAGGATTATGTCTCATAAATCATCAACCATCGTAAAAATATTAGTCTCTGTGATAGCTAAACTTTAAGCCATATCTACATGCAGATGAAGACACATTAAATACTTTCTTCACAACAGACCAAATCTAATCAGGTACATATTCTACCTCAAGCCTGAGTCAGTTTTGGGATATGACCCAAAAAGTAGGTCCATATACTCCTTGATTTGCCTACATTAGTGTTGCAATTAAGCTTTACCTGAAGCTCCAGATTATAGCCCAAATTGCTTGGTATATTCCTTACTGAGGTCAAATTTACTAATGCTACTTACCAACAGCAAGAAGAAGAATGCTGGCTACAAAGCAGCCTGCCCCCACACTGAGGTAATAAACACCTACTCTCATTTCTGCTGGCCAAAGCGGGAAGAGGGTGGCTGCTATCACTGCAATTACTAGAACAAGAAATGACAAAGTTACATAGAGAACTTTTAGATTAAAACTTAAATGGCTTGGTTACAATAACAGGCATCATATTCCTAAACTGAATATTCCTAAATACTCCTAAATATTCCATCCATATTCCTAAACTGAAATATAAACATATTAAGACATATAAAATTGCCATTTTTATAGATAAAAAATGGTAAATTTTATCAGCCATTTCACATAGCTCAACCTAACATTTTAACTATTACTCTTGAAGGCTAGAATTTTTCTAGTATAAATTACATGTAGTTAGAAAAAAGTGTTGTTTAAAAATGTGACATTGTCAGCTCCTTAAATGATCAACTGCTGCTGCTTTCAAGCAATGTCTTATTGTCTGACTGTATCTGTCTACTAACTAGAGGAGCCGAAAGAAACGACCTCCGAACAACACTAAACCAAAAAATGATTCCACTCTGAAGATTCTGAGTCTGGGGTGAAGCTCTGGCACCTACAGACTGAAAAGCTCAGCAGGTATTCTGATGGTTTTTCGGTAGTTAGGGAAACTGGATACAAGCATCTCCAGTTTTTTTCCTAAGTACAATGGGACCACATGGAATAATCAGAAGAAATCAGAAGTCTGGTTCTAGGTCTTCAGAAAGCAAGAAAGATCAGGATTCAAATTCTACCTCTATCATTTATAAGCTAAGTAACTCTAGGCAAGTTATTTAACCCCTTCAAGGCTAAGTCACCTTATTGCTGATTATTGATCACTGTATTTCTTTACCCGTGGACCACCTTTACCATTTTTCTACCAGGTTGTTAATCTCATTTTTGCTTTAATGTCTTGTAAATATTTTTCTCAGCTTGTCATTAACCTTCTGACCTTATTTCAAGTACACCTCTTTTAAAATAACTATTTTATGTTAAATATTTTTCTCTATGGCTTTTGCATTTTTATTTTCCTTTCTAAATTTTAGAGATTGTACTTACCAAGAATTAATCCCATGACAAATGTTTTAAAGTGAACCGGGTCATATATCCACACAAATACCTAGAAGAATCAAGAAACCCCAGTGCTTAAGGTTACATTAGAAAGTTAAGCTTAATTCTGTATCGTCTATAACAGTCACTTCCAACTTCTTCACATATAAGAACTAAGTTTCTAAGAAAACAAATTCCAAAGACCCTTCTTTCAGGAATAGTGTTTCTTTGGGTATTTATTCAGTTAGAAAAAAAAATGTTTTAAACTATAAATTCCTTAAGGCACTTACGTAAATTTCCACGTACTTGCATGCATTTAACAATTTGTTCATGTGTGCAAACCATTGCTTATTTTCACCCAAAGAGCAGCAACTGTGTAACTTTTTGTTCCTAATGTAATGGTGCACACTGGTATAAGGAGAAGCAGTCTGGGCTAAGAGCACAGTTAAATTCAGCCAGGCCCTATTACAGATCCAGCAGCAATCAACTCTACCTTATTCCCTCTCACTGTGAAACACAAAGAATCATTAATGAAGATCCATGCTTAGTGAACATAAAGATTCCATGACTAACTGCAATAATTTCATTGCCTCCTCCCTTGTGGAGAGTCTGTAGCCCATAAGCTGAGAACCACTGCTTTAAAGCTTGATTTGCTTTACACAAGAGAAGTTTACTTCATTCAGAACAATCAGAACTCTGCTCCAATCACCATCTAAAATTCCTACTTTTATCTCTTAGTTTCTATAAATATTACTACTCTTCCATTTCCTGATTCTATTTTGACCAGAACTCTATTGTCTTTGATTTCATTCTATTTCTAACACTGGGGGTTCCATTTCTCTTTTTTAAAAAATTAATTTTTTTTTTAATTTTAGAGAGAGAGAGAGAGCATACACGTGAACAGGGGAGAGGGGCAGAGGAAAGAAAGAGAATCACAAGCAGGCTCCACATAAAGCGAGGAGCTCGTTCTCATGACTGCAAGATCACATGACCCAAGCCACACAGAATCTGAAGCAGGCTCCAGGCTCTGAGCTGTCAGCACAGAGCCCAAGGTAGGGCTTGAACTTATGAAGCACTAGATCATGACCTGAGCCGAAGTTGAATGCTTAGTCAACT
Source organism: Acinonyx jubatus (assembly GCF_027475565.1). NCBI lineage: Eukaryota > Metazoa > Chordata > Mammalia > Carnivora > Felidae > Acinonyx > Acinonyx jubatus. The sequence goes on from NC_069384.1 coordinate 94,530,161, forward strand.
GAGCCATCCAGGCGCCCACCATTCTTCTTTTTTAACTGCACATTTCCCCTAGAAATCAGACCCATAGACATCACACCTGCCAGTTAGTGTTCTAAAAATCCAGTTTTTAAAGACATTTCCCACTTTTAAAATTTGAAAGCATGTTGCCTTCTATAGAACAAAATATAGTATTTTCAGGAATGCAAGCACTCCTGCTTTTGCTCAGGCTGTGTCCTTCACCTAATAGATCTGTACATTCCTTCAGTGTACCTGGTAATCTGCCAATCATCCTTCAAAACTTAGTTCAAGTGTTCAAGGTCTCCAGACCCTCCTTATCCTGTCTTAAATTTACTATTCTTTTTCTATTAAAAAAAAAAAATTTTTTTTTTTAACTTTTATTTATTTTTGAGACAGAGAGACAGAGCATGAACGGGGGAGGGTCAGAGAGAGAGGGAGACACAGAATCCGAAACGGGCTCCAGGCTCTGAGCTGTCAGCACAGAGCCCGACGTGGGGCTCGAACTCACGGACCGCGAGATCGTGACCTGAGCCAAAGTCGGACGCTTAACCGACTGAGCCACCCAGGCGCCCCTTAAATTTACTATTCTTAACTGATGTTCTCTTATCCTAACAGTCACCAACCTATGATACAGTAATATGTTTAAAAGCTTGTATCTTTGCTAGACTACAAGCACTTCCAAGAAGAGAATTTACCTTATTTATCATGCTTTTCCAAGCACCTATAATGTCCTTGCATATAGCTAATGTTTGATGTTTAACTGAAGGTGTTTGAACTTTCACATTAGGGCAGAACTGTGATCTTCTCTTCTAGTAGTTCTTAACCAAGGGTTCACATCAGAATTGTCCTGGGACACGTCAGACAAATTACACACACGTGCCACCCTTATATTCCATACTACAGATTCTCATGCAAGTATGTCTAGAATGAGCCAAGAGCACATATTTTCTGAAAAGCTTTCCCAGAATTTCAAACTCATAGCTCCAGGAACCACTACTTTATATATACTACTTTTGTATTAGATACAACAAAAAGAAATATGCCTTGAAATTCACAAGAATTCAATGGCCAGTATATAACTAATGTTTTTGTATTGGTTAAATGACTACATTAAGTAGTCTTCATGGAAGGCTACCATCACACAAATCTTCCATTACAAAAGAAATAAATACAATTTCCTTGAGTAAAGCACTAAGTAACATTGAAAATCTTAGGCCTCTAAAGTAGTGTATACTGTGTATAGTCTGAATATAAAAGACAGAAAACTAGTGGTGCCCTCCATTAACCATTCTACTCTTTTTTCTTTGATAGTAAGGAAATCCTGCATTTTAGCTAGGCAAATGACCACCAGTACAAAAAGCACATTTTTAACACTTTACTGCAGGTAGGCATGACCATGTGACCAGGTTCTGGCCATGGTAATCCAGGCAGAAATGCAACTGCTAGCCTCCTGGAAGATGTCCTTAGAGAGGAGGCATGTTCCTCATTCTCCTTTCTTCCTTTGGATGCAGATATAAGGCTAGCTGTCATTTTGGACCATAAGGTAACCTTTACTAATTGCCCCACACAGCTGCACCATAGAGCTGCCATAGCTGTACTACTAAATTTCAGATTTAACTGATGAGAAACAAGCATCTATTCTGTTTTCAGCCACTGTTATTTTAGGTTTCCTATTACTCACAGACAGCTGAACCTAATTCTGGCTAATATTCTATACATTTTTCGTAACTCTAATTCAGAGAAATTATTGATTTTTTTAAAAAGTAGTGTCTATGTGGTTAGATTTACCAAAATTACTTGTTTTCTTAGTAAAGTCATCACAGATAACTCTAAAAACTCCTATGGAAAACTGGATTTCTATTTATAAAGTAGATATGCTCACCTCATTTCCATCCAAAAAAACTTGATCATCATGTGGCTCAAGTTTGAATTTTTTCTTAGTTTCCTTCTTTTTAGGAGTTCCTGGAGTTTCTTCCTATTAAAGCACAAGTTAAGCAGAACGAAAAAAAAAAAACCACAAAAAGCAAAAACAATAAGACATTCATTCATAGTCAAAAAAAGTTTCACTATTTGAGACACAGAAATAAAAATTCTCAACCATGGTATTCGTAAGAACCCTAATGTATTTATCTTAAATGGTTGCTGCACAGCATTTCAAAAATGCTCATATGCCAGTGATCATGTGCAAATAATAATTTTTATTTTTACTTAAATTTAGCTAAAATCACCTTTTTGGATTCTTCCTTTTCACCATCTTTTTTTTTTTCTTTTTCCTTTTTTGTCTTTTCATCCTTTAGATTTTCTTTCCTGCTCTTTTTATCTTCTTCTTTTCCACTTTCGGCTTTTCCTTTCTCTTTTTCTTTTTTTATGTCTTTATCATACTTCATTTTCATTACTTTTAGTGCCCGGTGAAAAAACTGCTTCTTTAAAAGCCTATGGGAAAAATGGCATGAAATTACACTCCTTATCAATTATATAGATATAGACTGAAAAGAAAAAACACTAACCCCTCTGCCCCCACCCCCCCAAAATGAGCAAATATACACCGGCAACTCATGAAAGAAATTACAACTAGTAAATCCATGGAAAAATAGTCAACCCACCTCTAATCAAAACATGCAGTGCCAATTTGATTACATAAGTTTTTCACCTAATTTTTATTTTTCAACCATATAATTTAGATACAACAGATTACAAGTTTGGAATTATCCTTATGAAACTTTTCTCTGAATTAAGAGTAAATCAAGATGCTTCTTTATTTAATGTTAAATTTCAAATTCAAGAGCAGATAGAAGGGGAAAATAAATAAAACAGTTTAAGAAATGTTAGCAGATTAAAAATGTGCCCATGATTTGAATGATCTAAATCGTGTTTGCAGCAGTCTTCCTTGATGTTATTTTTTTCTCTCACGATTCAGCCTGCCACTATCATGAAATATCTTCAATTAAGTAATGAATAACTAAATATGCTAAGGTGATATTCCTGGACTCTGAAAACAACCACAGCAGTAACAAACTGAAAATTGTACAATATACTGGCAAAACACCAAGTATTCCTTGTTTCACTAATTTCTCTCAGTGCATTGTTCTTTACTCAGTAATTATTTTTTTTAAACATTCCTACCCGAGGGCTTTTGCTCTGTATGCCTTTCTTTGCCTGGAATGCTCTTCCCTCAAACAAGAATGTTCTTTTGGTTCACTCCCTCACTTCCTTCAAATGTTACCTTCTCAACTAGCCCTATCCTGTTTAAAATTATAAACCCATCCCCCATCCTCTCTCCTGTTTCCTGTTATCCTAGCCATTGCATTCATCTTCTAACTTAATATATAATTTATGTCTGTTTGCTCCCTTTACTAGTATAAACTACCTAAGATATCTTTGCTTTATTCATTTCTTCATCTGATGAGCTTAGAAGACCCTAAATTAAGTCAATCTAAGTGGTAGTTCTTTTCTAGCCTCACAATCCTACTCAAGAAACTGAGTTGCCCTTACTTTTGTTACCTAAAAGCCATCCTTTCAAATCTTATGTTCCAGTTTCAGAGTTCCTGATTTGCTTCTTCATTCCTTCCTTGATAATGTACAACTACCAAACACAACATACAAACTAAGTCTCAAATCCACCATCTGTGCCTGTTGACTGCTCACCTTTCTACCTCCACTACCTCCACTAATGCCTGCTCCAGCACATCATACACTTCTTAACTAAGTGCTTTCTTCCTGTCCAGTGACCACTTATTGCTGGTCATTATGTTGTGCCCTCTGAGGCCTCTGTTTTGAACTGCCTGGCTGGCCTTTATTCTGCTGCCCAACTGGGGTCCACTCCATGAACATTTCCACAAAACTAATTTCTAGGTCTTCTCATTTGGCCTTCTACTTGTTCAGATCTGCATAGCATAAAACTCTGCAACTGTCTGAAATGTCCCACAGACTGTACCATTAGTATCTGCCACCCATGTGCAGTTGATCCTTGAACAACACAGGTTTGAACTACGCAGGTCCATTTATACATGGATTATTTTTTAATAAATACAGTATGCCCTATAAGTGTATTTTCTCTTCCCTATGATTTCCTTAATAACATTTTCTTTTCTTTAGTTTACTTTATAATACAGCATATAACACATATACAACATACGTGTTAATCAACTGTTTATGTTCTCGGTAAGACTACCAGTCAACGAAAGCTGTTAGTAGTTAAGTTTGGAGGGGAGTTAAAAACATGGATTTTTGACTGTGTGGGGTTGACACCCCTTAACCCTCAGGTTGTTCAAGGGTCAAATGCAGACTATTAAACAATAAAACTGGTGTCGAACAAGTCATATTCAGGTACATGAGCTCAAATACCACCTCCACCACTTAACTACGTGGGTTTGGGTGCATTATTTAATTTTAGTAAAATTTCTATCTCACAATCACATGTAGATTGTTTATAGCATGGTGCCTGGAATATATGTACTCAAAGTAAGCAAACTTTGCTATAGCAAAACCTTGAATTTCATTTAATAGTTACAGAATATACATACACATACTTTGGTTTCATATTATTACATTATAGCATCAATCTATTCACTAGTAAGTAAAATTATTAACATATTCGTTGACAGGTCTTTAGAGAATGCCTACTTCAACTCACTCTATGACTGGAAAAGTGAGATGACATTTACTATTGTAACAAAACCAGTGCCTTCATTTATTTAACATATATAGTACAAATCACTCACACAAAGCTCTCTTACATTTCCACAGAACTACTTCCTTCTTCCAGTATGTTCTGCTCCCTTTGCCAGGATTGACTGTCCTTTCTCCCATTGTTTGCTGGGTAATCACCTATTTATGTTTCAAATTTTGATTAAACCTTTTCTCTGTGAAGCCACTCTTGACGTTTTCTCATCCCTGTCCTCCTTACAGAACACAATGCATTGTAATTAGTCATGAGTCTTCTCTAAAAGGCTAGAATATGTACTTTGGAGGTGGGGACCAAGTCACAGTCATCTTTGTATTCTTGGGGCCTGGAATACAACAGATATTTTATAACTGCTGAATACACAAATGGGATTGTTAAAAGCAGCTTATGCAAAGTCATTAAATTGTATTTTTTCCTCACCTCTTACTTTTTTTTCAGGTTTAACAAACATTTATTGAAGCCAGACATGTTTAAGACTTTCACCCATGTAACAATGGTAACGTTTTATTAAATGCCCACACTGTGCTAATTGCTATGGAGTTACACTAAAGCAGAAAATAGTCCTATAACTGCCTTCAGATATGGCTGGCAGGAAATTTTAAAAACTGATTCATATGCAACAATTCTAAAATAGCTAAGGGGTATAATGTATGAACTAACTTTATAAATGCTATAGAACCTTAGATACAAAGATTAATGTGGGCTGGAGGACCTGTGGAATAGCACATGGCAGAGATAGAACAGGAAGGATATTTATATTGAGAGGCAGGCAGGATTGACAAAAAACCATTTGGGGAAAATGGCAGGTTATGATCAATGAAAGACCAGAAAAAAATGAGTGTGGTATATGAATGAGAGTGAGAAAGACATTACTGGAGTAGTGGGTTGGAGATGCAAAGTCACATGTAGAGTTAGATTCATACTCAAAGCAGGCCATTATGAGGCACAGAGCACATTAGAAAAGGTTGCTCTGTGTATCATCCTACATCTTCCTGTTTTGTTTTTCTTCAGACTCCCTCAAGTCTACTGATCAACTTCATAAAATGAGACCAGACAAATATCTCTGTGGTTTTATTTGTAGTCAGGATGGAACCCACGAGGGCTGGCCATGGCTTATCAGAAGTGGCTCTGAAACATTTAGGTAGTTATGCTTCTCTATTTCCATGTAGAAAGGACACAAACAACCTGGCATGAATGGGAATAACATCTACAACGAAAAGTGAGTATATCTCTAGGTCTTTAAGGCTCTTCATATAACAAGGGATCAAGGCTCCTAAAAGGACAAGAGATATGGATTAATACTTGCTGCTCTCTCTGGGCTCACAGATTGAATATTCAAATAGTATTGACAGATGAACCCTTCATCTTAATTTGCTTCATTAAATGCATCATCATTTTGTTGGAGGAGGTAGTATATCATGGTGGTTAGGAGCATGGACTATGGAGCCAGAGTGTTGGATTTAGAATTACGGCTCTACTACTTTTGAGTAAATTACCTAGCTTCTCTGTTTTTTCATGTATAGTATCTTAATTTTCACACCATATGTAAAACAAAAATCTATTTTTGAGGCAGGCAGAGAAATTTGCACTTTGGAGCTCTACAGAAATGGCTGTAAAGAAAAATACCAGGTACATCACTGTTAGCTCATTCCTGTCCCAACAGTGAAATTTTCATTGTTTCTGAAAGGTCCAACAGTGACTCTACTTTTTGGCAACTAAGAATTTTAAGAAATATTTGATAGTTCTTTAACATCACAGTTTTATTTTTTGTTACTTCGTTTTGTTTTAGAGAGAAGGAGAGAGAGAGAGAGTCAGTGAGCTGGGGAAAGGAGCAGAGGTAGAGAGGTTGATACTCAGTGTGGAGCCCAATGTGAGGCTCAATCCCATGACCCTGGGATCATGACCTGAGCTGAAATCAAGAATCGGATACTCAACTGACTGAGCCACGCAGGCACCCCTAACTTCAGTTTTAAAACCAGGTTGGGAAACAGTGGTTTTTAGAGGGGTGTCATGTGACTGATACTTGAAATTCCATTAAACAACATATTAGCAAATACTATGTGTATCTCCCTACCAAACATAAAATAATCTAAAATGTAAGATTCCTACCAACTATAAACTTCAGTGATAAAAACAAAATTTGGTTTATTAACATCTTAATAAATATGCCTAATTATTTTAGTAAGTAAGCCAAGAGAAAAAACTGAAAGAAAAATCAATATATTTATTTTCAGAGGAAAGTGGTTTTTGTATACCACTCACCATCAGAAGTTTTTCCCAAAGGAGAAGTACCTATTATGAAAAACATGGATATGTTACTGAACTATCTATGCTTCACCATGGAATCAAGAAAAGGCAGATGCTGTCGTTGCCTTGATTTTACAAGGAATACATTAGCAATCACCAACAAAATAAGGAAGGGTACCTGACTGACTAACCCCATACAGGCACAAAAACAAACAACCCAGATATAGCAGGTCTATTAGGAATCCCTGCCAAAGTTTTGGGAAAGACTCCCTAGCCATTTGCGTAGAAAAGAAAGACTTTTTTTGGTGACTTTTAACACTGGTATAGGATTTGTATTGCTGACCTTTCAGCTCGGTCAGCCTGGCAAATGTATAATTGTAATATAATACAAATTAAAATTATGAAAATATCATAGTCTAATACCAAATAAATGCATTTCCAAAGGTACTGAAAAAAATCCAGGTTGCATGAAAAAGCTCTGTTTGAGCTATGTTCTAGTATCACTACATTTAATGATAAAAATGGGGAAGGAGCTTTAGGACTATGGCAAGTATTTTGAAATCACTACTTATGTTATCCATCACTAAGAAATAAACACTACCTGTTGCAGTAGTCAACCACAGACTCCCTTGTTGTAAATAAAGCTTCCTCTCCTTTCTTGGCCTTTGCCCACTTTGAATCCAAAAGGCAATCCACTGCTTTTGAAGCTAAAGAAAAAATTTATCATTTTAAATTATGTATACATGGGAATTTATGTCTAAGTAATAATTTATAAGATATTCTGGCATCAGAAAATAAAACCAAATTCAAAGGAAATTAATTCAGACATGATCATGATAGATAAACAATTCCTCAAAACTTAAATTTGTGAAACACAGCAATAAGGATCTTTTTAAAGTAATGTTGGGAAATAACTGACATTCAAAAATATGAACTAAGACCAGATATATTATGTGGAAATGTTCTAGACAAAAACATTTAAAATTAATATAAGTATCATTCTTATCACATAATCACAATTAAATGTAGAATAAACAAACCAAAAATCTTCCCCTGACAGTAAGAGAAATTCTGTTATCAAGTTTACTGTGACCCACTGAGAAATAAGCTCTGTGAACAATCTACTGCTATCACAAGAAGAAACTAAATATAGTAGGTCTGATGAGACTAGCATTTATTTTACTTTCATATTATTTTTTTTCAACCACTATTTATAAGCTACAGGGCCATATTATAGATGACATTAGCTTATAATGAGGTCCTTTGGATTATGTGAAGAACCAAAGCTCCTACATTGATTGGTTCCATCAAACTTGTTTCCCATTGAATTCTATTCCAGAGTTTTACAAAAAGATTATCTTCAAGTACTTTTACTATCGGAACAAACTGTAGTATTATCACTGAAAATAAATCCCATTAAAAAAAATTGCAACTAGTGTTGCAACAAAGCACTTTCTTTTGTCTTTTTACTACTGACATTTGCAATCAAAAAAGGCAAGAACAGGATAATCAACTGCCATATGTCCATTACCCAGCTGCATCTTTGTATAATACTTGGAAAGCACTTTTAAAATGTCTACATATCTCAAATTTAGGTATCTTCATAAAATATGTACACTAATAGAATTTTACTGATATAATCCTACCAATAAAATAATCAACTCGGTGCCCCATCATATTGGTGGACTTTGTTGGACAGTTGAATCGAAGATACTTGGCTACAGCCTTCTCTTCTTTAGATGGTTCACCAACTTCCTGCAAAATAAGAATATTTAGTGTAATCATTTACTTCACAAATTCATGTGTTGAATTTACATATGTGTTCTACAAATCTTTTAAAGTGGAGTATAAGCCTTTCTTTCAAGTCTTCTCTGGAGGAGACCTGATAATATACACAAAAGACAGAATAGAGATTTAAAAAATTACATGTTTTTCAAATACTTGTTGATAGGGCCAAAACCTGCCTCTTCACCTCAGCTAAGGCATTTCTTTTGAGTTGTTTTTCCAGTATGGTAACTACTTTGTACTAGCTCACCTCACTCTTGCCCGGTCTTTTTTTATAAGCCACAAAGCAGTAATTTCAAAGATTAAGAGGTTGCCAGTAGTGAGTGCCCAAATGTCAAAGTAAGTAGAAACAGGTGTCATAAGTAAATGTTAAATTTAACAAAGCTATGTACCCTGAACAATGGACAACAAACTACAGGAGGAATTCCCAAATTAACCAGAGAGATCTGTCCCAGTGTGGGAGCCATAAGAATACTATTTCAGATACTAAAGAGGTGTATTCTCTTCCCTTTCAATTACTCCTGTGTACGTATTCTCCCCAACTAAATACTGAAGAAAATGAAGGCAATCTACGTTTGTATACATCTGATACACTTTTAGAAGTTGTTGTAGTGCTATAAGCTACAAAAACAAAAGTACTGTCTTTAATTACATATGTAAGCATGATACAGAGAGCACTCAAGCAATATTCTCAGCAATGTATAATCTAAATGTGAGTAATTTCGGGAAGGTCTGTTTCTTAAATGAAGTGCCAAATATTCGTAAAGAACTATCTGCCAAGAATCTAGATGCTGAAAACAATTAATGCTAAAGACAGTTATGTTTTAGATAAGACATTCTAATAACACAAAATAGAAAAAATAATCCAAGTTATCAGTCTTTATGTCAGTTTTCCCACAAATTTCAGTTAAGTCTGAATTCAGTTATGTTTGATGAAAATGAGGAACAATGAACAAACCAAAGTACCAGCTTCAATTTTATCCTGAAAAGGAGTAACTTGTTGGATGAAGTGAAAGCCTGTACTTTGGTTGTTAAATCACCTGGCAGCTACTTCTCATATTTCTTACTCTGCATTTTCCAAATCCTCTTCTCCCAGTTGCCCAATTAACAGTGTATGATTCTTATACTTTACTAGTACCCCATCTGTGGGTTATGTGTGGCAATAAAAATTAAGAGTTCAAACTATTCAATCCAAATGAAGACTACAGTGAAAGCCAAATATTTGCGTGAATAAAAACCTTTAGTTTTATATAGAAAAATATGTATCATACAAAAGTAGAATCTTGAAAACATTGCATTTCAAAATTAACACTATTAACAAAAATTAATTCACAAAAGTTAACACTCCCAGTTCACTAAAACCACAAGGTTCATAATGATTTGAACCACAAAGTATACTTTCTGACACACTAAAAGGAGAAAAAAATCTACATTTCAATTTGTGTGTGTGTTTAATATTTATTTTGAGATCGTGCACAAGCAGGGAAAGGTCAGAGAGAGAGGGAGAGAGATAATTCCAAGCAGGTTTGGTGCTATCAATGCAAAGCCCTACACTGGGCTCCATCTCATGAACTGTAAGATCATGACTTGAGCTAAAATCAAGAGTTGGACGCTTAACCAACTAAGCCACCCAGGCACCCCTATATTTCAATGTTTGAAATCACACTAACATATATTAACATGTTAGTATCATGTTAAATGATAGTATTAAATTGTGGTTGAATAATACAATGCATTTCTAAGAGGCTCATCTATTAGTAAATAATATCCTATATATTTGTGTATTCCAAAAAGTAATATTACAAATAGTTGAAAATAATGAGCTACTACTAATTGGCTTATGGAAACCAATTCTATTTTATTATCACACCCACCTATGCTCAATTTTTTTCTCATTTGATACATCTGTTGTCAATGTAAAGTTTTATGTAATTAACTGATAAGTTATTACTCTATATGCTTGATTAAAAAAAAACCATGGGAAATAAGTCTAGATAAACATAAATTGTTCAAATACATACTTACTGAGTGTATACCCTAGAATACCTTTAGGTGCTTCAGTTAATACCAAAATTTGTAAAGCATGATACCTATCTTTTGTTATAATTATACAAAATAGCAATTGTTATTTTCCAAAATCATATCATACATATTTCTCAAGCACATCGACTTTAGGCGTGACAAGTCTATACTCATACTAGCACCCAATCAAACCATTTACTAAACACAGGTATAAATGTACTCATCTACTGATTGTTGACAGAGGCATCACATGTAAAATCTGATATGAGGATACACAAGAAATGGAAAAGTCTATTTATTCTATTATTATACAGTAGGGAATCTGATACTACATGAATCCATAACACTTTTAAACCTCACTTTAACAACTAACTTCAAAGTTCACCAAACTCTTCTAACAACATCAAGACAGACTCAAGTAATTAATCTACTTTTATTCCTTTTCCCTCCTTGGTAAATTAAAGATACTACTAAGCAACAATGAACAGAAGAGACCCAGGAAATATGGACTTGGATAATCTTTCCCACGTAGATACAGTTACTTGTCCAGTTACTTTTTTATTAAAAAGTATCAATAACTTCCCTTGAAGTAATTCCCTAGAAATGTAGTGAATTCTATCAAGATATTGGTGTAACACAACTTATAACCTTCCTTGCTCCTTCTTCAAGTTCAAATCTTAATAGGTTTCCAATTTGTTTTGTGAAATATTATGAAATGTTCATTATACCACATATAAGTTATCATATTGTAGAATGCCTTTAAGAGAAAAGTATAGAATTTGTTCCATCTGCTGGGGCTTTGAAGCCAGATAGAAAGATTCTGGCTTTGAAGCCTGAAGAAGCCAGAAAGAAGACTACCAAGAGAACATGACCATGGGAAGCTGGTTAGAGAGATCCTGCCATGGAGTCTTCACTCTCACTGCTGCCCTGCTAAAGCGTATAAAACAGTCTTATTCTCTTCCTGTTTACGCATTAGACTATAATACTTCCCCTCTTTGTTCTCTTTTGATGTGAACAAATCTTCAGAATATTTTCATAACTTTTCTAGAAACCTTCTAACAAAAAGGTGAAGGCCTTTTGGGAATAGCATCAACCACTAATAAAGAGAAGCCAGGGGTGCCTGGGTGGCTCAGTCAGTTAAGTGTCCGATTCTTGGTTTCGGCTCAGGTCATGATCTCACGGTTTGTGGGACTGAGCTCCCCACTGACAGCATGGAGCCTGCTTGGGAGTCTCTCTCTCTCCCTCTCTCTCTCTCAAAATAAATAAAAAAACATTTAAAAAGTCTTGAGAGAGAGAGAGAAGCCAGCTCATCAACCCTTAAATGAAGAGAACTTTATAGCTCAATGAATGAGCTCAAATGTCTTAGAAAGCAAAGAGCCAATAAGGTTTTTGAGGCTAGACTGCCATCTTTGCACCCAAATACCAAGATGCTGGCTGCTGCAACTCACAACCCAAAATTATGTAAGTTGGTTAGAACACTCTTTTTAAATTACTTAAATACTATTTTTACTTTAGAATAGATCAACATGCAAATACTGTAATGAAATAGGGGTTATCATTTTTAGCTATATTTTATTTTAGCCAGTAGTTACAAGAATTTTTTTGAGAAAAAACATTAGATCAAGAGTCAGTAAGCCAGTCTTTGGGGTGCCTGGGTGGCTCAGTCAGTTAAGCATCTAACTCTTGGTTTCAGCTCAGGTCATGATCTCATAGTTTTGTGGGTTTGAGCCCTGTGTTGGGCTCTGCACTAACAGCGAGGAGCCTGCTTAGGATTCTCTCTCTCCTGCCCCCCTCTCTTTGCCCCTCCCCTGCTCGTGCTGTCCCTCTCTCAAAAATAAATAAACTTAAAAAACAAAAAAAAAAGCCAGTCTTCTATCTTACAGAATTTAAAAAATTTTTTTAACGTTTATTTAGAGACAGAGAGAGACACAGCATGAAAGGGGGAGGGGCAGAGAGAGAGGGAAACAGAATCGGAAGCAGGCTCCGAGCCATCAGCCCAGAGCCTGACGCGGGGCTCGAACTCGCATACCTCTAGATCGTGACCTGAGCTGAAGTCGGACGCTTAACCGACTGAGCCACCCAGGCGCCCCTGTTACAGAATTTTTTTAATTGCTACATTCAGAAGAAATAAGTTTGGTTGATCTGTCAAGTGAAGTAAGGAAAAAAGAAAAAGGTTAGTTAACAAATTATAAATGCGTATCTTCATGCAAGCAGTGTAAAATATTTGTGAAATGCAAATAGATTAACAGAGTAAAACCTGAAAGCTGGAGGGGGACTTAGGTAAATTATTTGCTTAAAGTCACACAGCATGTTACTAATAAAGCTTCACAAGAGTCTCTGTATCTTGACTATGACAGTGCCCTTCTGTGTTTGACTCCTATTGCAAGCAAGCCCTCCAGAAAGCCTCTGGGTGAGTTTTCGGACTCAGGACTGGCTTCATGGGTTCTGTCTTATTTTCTTCAGAAGGTCTCAGAGAGTCAGATTATATAGTCACAAACTTTCTCTTTCCTTCCCTTTTCTGAAATTAAGCATACAGGCCCATGACATGTCAGGGTTTTACTGCTAGGAAGACAGATGGGTACAATAAAATTAACTGAGATGCAGATCACCAAAGTTCTAAGAATTAGTAAGCCATTTAAATGTCCCCACACTCAACCGAATACACATCAACAGAATACTAAATGGGAGGTTTCTCTCTTTAGCAGGGACAAGTCATGTTAAATCTTTATGTTATATTATTTAATATAAGGACTTCAGGGTTAAAGTATTTCCGAATTTTTTTTTTTTTTTTAAACCACTGGGGAGGTATAAAGAACACTCAACTGGGAACTAGAAGACTTGGTCTAAATCTGGTTTTACTACCTTGATGACTGACTCTGGGTCAAGTCACATAACCTCACTGAACCTTAGTTTATCCATAAAATGATGGTGATATATTAGATCAGTAAGTTTTATACTAGTAATACTTTTAGATGTAGGTCCCAAAAATAGTTTAAGGACGATGAGTATGGGATAATGGTAGGGGGTACCAGGTTATAGGGCTTTACCTCTTGCTTTTCCCATAAGAACGGCATTTGTGCAAAAGGATTCCAAACAAATTCTATGTGAAAATCCTTCTCAACTCTAAACTTTCATGATACCAGGATTCCAAACCAGTAAGCACTTTGCTAACCAATATGCCCATACTGTATATTTTTTTAAAACTTGCATAATTCATTTCTTAAATCTTAAAATTATTTACTTTCAAATGGTTCATTAATTTGGATTGAGATCACTCTCATTTGAGAATCTCAATCATTAAAATCTCCTAACATTAATAAACATGTAGCTCACTTCCAGTTTTCAGTGATCAGTAAAGTGAATCCAAGAAGAAAGTGTGACAAAATAGTCCCCTTCTTTCCAACTTTGATGGGATATCAGAATCTGAAATTATGTAACACTAGAAAAAGCAAATGAATTAGCTACTTTTCCAAACTCTGATATTATACCAATCATTTCCTCCAATGTAAAATTACAATTCAAGGTCACTTGAATTTATTAAACATAAGAATCTTTTCTAAATATGAAACATCAAGTAACAAACAGGAAACTCAGTTAATATTAGACTTTTTTGCCCAAAAGTCTTATAAAAGAATCTTTTCTGTAACTTAAACTCTGAACTTTGACATTACACTTGATCTTTTTGTCCAAAGTGAGGCCAATATTACAGTTTCTGATTTGGGGGGTGGGGGGGACCCAAGGACATTGTAAGATATTGTACACTTGTATTAGTTTGTTAACACTGCACAGCAGTACTTCAAATAGCACTCCCAAGATCTCTACAACATTCTAGTACAGCTACGTGTAAACCTCCAGGATGGGAATAATAAATGTTAATATGCTTTTATTTAGGAATATGCCAAACTGATGTTTAACAATCGGATCCTCACATATATATCTAATCCCCAAATTCACAGCAGTGGATAAATAGCTATACTTTACGGAATTCACAAGGTGATGGTTTATTCACTGAATGGACAGCTGTTAATCTTTCTTCAGTCCGTCAGAGTGCTTCACAGAAACCAAAACAGCCAACCCAAACCTTTCATCCTTTTGGAGAAGGGGAAAGGAAGGAGTTACATGCCAAACACTCCTAATAACGTCTATAATCTTCAATAGCAAATCACTGACTCACCTATTTTTGCAACAACCCTACAACCTCTCCTTTTTTTGAGGTACATATCCTTTCTTACAATTTGTAAGTCGAGGTGAAAAGTTAAGTAACTTGCCCAAAGTTACACAACCAGTAACCAGTGAAACGAGGGTGCAAACAGAACACTCTGGCTCCAGCTTTAGGTCCCTGACACAACCACCACCATGCAGCTTCTCCATCTACCTTACTCTTTAAGACAGGATCGAGACGGGGAAAAAAAGCCGCTGTTCAAAAGTGAGTAAGGTTCACCTTCACAACGTTAAAGCTGAAACTGGGCAAATATGTGTGTTAAAGGGCATAAAATGCACTCTGTGTGTGAGTTTACGTACGGTGAGTACACATTTGACTGGCAACTTCAATACAAACTCTAATGCAAGTACGATAACACCAAATCCTGCCACTGGGAGTAGGGTCATTAGAAACTTCTTCCATAATCCCCTTAAACCCTGCTTTGATGACCTGTTGGAACCTGGGGGAACTTGTCTCTTTCTGATTCTCTCCTGCGCTCTGCTCGGAAGACTTTCTTACTTCTGCCCAATCCCACAATTCCAAATTTACTGACGGCTGGCATCTTCCCCCCCCCCCCCCCCCCCAGCGCTTCCTAGTCTTCAGGAGAATTTTAACGTGCATGGCTCAAATCACCTCTGGTGTAGTCCAATTAAGTGATACATTTTTTTTTTTAATGGAGGAACAAAACATTACACAGAAAAAAGTCATTCTAGGCAATGAAATACCAAGACACAGAAGGTCAACGATGAGTGTCACAATTTGTGATTGGCATCGTAACAACTCACAACATTTTATCCATTTATGATGCCGTCGGAAGGTTTCCAGGCAGATAAGCTTAGGAGGCAACGACTAACAGAAATGATCCTGAGTCTAAGACGTTCCATGTGTTTAATCCTCTCGGCAAAAAGCTAGAACAACAGGGGGAAAACGGCAGGGAAGATGGGCACAGATGACAGGCATGTGGAATGAGGGAGGCATGTTATGTAGGTTATGGGGCCGGCACACTGGCATGTGAGAGGTTTCTGGGCGCGACCAGGTCGTCGCAGTACCAACGACGCTGTGTTTATTTACACCGTGTCGCCTGGAAGAAAGCCGGAAAGCTTCAACTGGCCTGTTCCTAACACTGAGAAAGGAGGATATACGCAACTGAACATCTGGATTGCCAGACCGTCGCCCGGGCCCCCGGGGCAGCTGACCAAACTGAGGTTACTCCCTCACCTACGTTCCTCCCATTTGCGCACAAAGAACCGAATGCTTTAGGTCAGCCCTCAGCCTCCTCCCACCCTAATTACCATGGCCTTAATTTCGGGATAACTAAGGCGAGAGGATGAGGTAGAAAAAAGGGAGGGGAGGAGCCCGGGGAGGTCGGTGTCTGAGCTCGCGAGGAGGCCTGGGCCGGAGCAGTCACAGGAATCCGAGGCTGGCGGACGCGCCTCCGCCGCCGATTCCGAGCGCGGCGCCTCTTACCTTCCGCCGCTGCCCCACCACCTCCGCCTCGGTCTTTGCCGTCGCCAACACCGCCCCCCCTCAGGCCCCTCACAACGACGCAGCCCGCGCCCGGAGGCCTCGCGGAGGAACCCCCACCCCGTCTTGCCCTCGGTTTCGCTCGCCTTTCCGGGGGCTTCCCTCGCTTCTTCTACTCCCGAGCGCCCTGAAGCCCCCCTACCCCGGGGCTCGCCTTTACTACCTGGATCCGCTTCTTGTGTCGCCTGCGTTCCGCCATGTTGGCTGCTCCGCCCGGTTCCCTCTGACGTGGAGCGAGGAGGGGCGGGGGGGGGGGGGGCGGGTTGGAAACCTCGCGAGAGCGGGCCGTGGGCCCGTTATGTAATGTGGCGGCTGGCGGCTAGCGTCCGGCGCCGGGCGCCCTGGGAGGGAGAGGGCCCGGGAGAGGCTGGGACCCGGGCCGGCCGGGCTTTGTTGACGCCTTCTCGCTCCTCCTCACTCGCTCCTTTTGTTGCGGGAGCTGGAAATCTCTGGGAGCAGAAGGAAATGGAGAAGTGGTTCAGAGAACAGAAGGGCTGGAAAGAGTCCTTGGTTCTCAATCCTGACTGAGCATCTGAATCACCTGGGAACTACTAAAATACAGATTCCCGGGCCCCACCCCACGTTTGGGGTGGAGTCTTTCTCAGAGAGATAGTATCACTAAGATCCACGGAATTCAGACGTCTCTGTGGCTATTCCTGTGTTTTCAACGAGTCCTGACCCACCCACTCCCCATGTGTAAATTCTTCTAACCCCATTTAAAAGATGGGAAAACAAAGAACTGCGGGGCAGAGATAGGAAGATTTATCTACGTCTCCACAGTTGGTAGACCGCAGAATTGAGACCTAACCTAACTTTCTTTTACCATATGAAGTGCGAGGTAGTACCGCTCGCCTAAAACAAAGTTTGGATCCTCCACTCCATTTTCTACCTTGCTTCTCAAAACTGACCTTCAGAATCCAAGAGTTGGAACCTAGGGAAGTACAAGCAGCTAGTAAGATAAATGGGAGAGAGAACCTAAGAAGTTGGGAGTGAATTACTCTTAAAACTATTATTATTCTAGGGATTCTTAGTCATGCTGACAATTTCAAAATATACTATCTGTCTCCTGGATTTCTCCACTGAATGTCCCGATTAAAAATCCCCATTTCATGTGGCATGTGGCTGGCCCAGTCTGTAAAGCACGCGACTCTTGATCTTGGGGTTGTGAGTTCAAGCCCCACCTTGGGTGTGGAGCTTACTGAAGGAAAATAAGTAAACATTAAGAATAAAAATAAAAAGCACCACTCTCCCCACAAAACCTGCCCCCTTTGCTGTATTTTAAAATTCTGATAACTTCATCACTGGTCACTCACTCATATTAGAAACTTTGGAGGCATCCCAACCATGCTTCTCTGTCCATCAGTCACCACTCCAATTGATTCTACAACTGAAATGTTTGGAATTCTTCCCTTCCTCACCATTCCTACCGCCATTGCTTTTGATCAGGTCTTTAGCATTACCTACCTGAACTATTATTGCAAGAGCCTCCTAATCATTCTCCCCAACTCTACCTTCTCTATGCCCCAGGCCATCTTCCACTCCCCAACCCCATGGCTCACCAATTGTGTACAGCATTCATGATGGCTAATGTTCACACAAGCCAAATGTCAGATGTCTTTTATTTAATATTTATATAAAAACAGCTCAAACGTTCTTTCCAGCATTCTATTTATATATTTGATGGTTGATGCAGGTAGCAGGGAGTTTATCCTAGCCACTTCTTGCTCCGATTTCCCTTTGAATTTAAAGTCTCACTCTTGTCATTGGACTGTTCTTTCTTTCCCCAATGGGAAGCATTGCTCCTCCTGCTGTCTTTTGCCCAAGCAAAACTTTTCTTTGCCCCTGAGCTCTGTTACTTCTCCCTAGGGCTCTTTCTGAAAGAGAAATGGAGGTCTTCACTCTTTACTGGATTCCTTTGGGCTTATAGACTCATTACCATGTTTTACTAAACAAAGGGTTCTCCACTGTGGATTGCCTCTCTGGAGGACTGTTGAATAGGTGGGGATTTGAAAAATTCAATTTCTTGGGTTCTACCATCCCAGTGATTGGAAGGAAATAGTATATAGAAATATATTCCAGGGGCTCTGGGTAACTCAGGCCGTTAAGCTACTGACTCTTGATTTCAGTTCAGGTTGTGATCTTGCCATTCTCAAGATCAAGCCCCCGAGTCGGGCTCTGCTTGAGATTCTCTCTTTCCCTTTCTTTTTGCCCCTCCCCTGCTCTCGGTCTCTCTTTCTCACTCAAAGTAAATAAACTTAAAAAAAAAAGAAAAATGTATTTGCATTGATCAGACTTAAGTAAACTAGAAACTGGTACATTCATATTTTGTTTTAAATAACACTGTCTTTGGGTCCATTGTATATGTTAAACATATATATGTGTGACTAAATCAAAAAGAAAGAAATTACAGGGAAGTATAGCAAATGAAAGCCAGGCCTTTTTTGGACATGGTTTTTATAAGAGCATTTAAAAATACGTAGCTAGGGTGCCTGGGTGGCTCAGTCAGTTGAGTGTCTGACTCTTGATTTCTGCTCAGGACATTATCTCACAGTTGTGAGATCAAGCCCCAAGTCTGGCTCTGCACTGAGCATGGAGCCTGCTTGGGATTCCCTATCTGTCCCTCCCTCCCTCCCTCCCTCTCTCTCAAAATAAATAAACTTTAAAAAATAAAATAAAAAATTAAAAAAACGTAGTTAATGACTTAAAGTTGTTATCACAAAGAAAAATAAATTTAAGATAAATATATTTAATATAAAATAAAAGCCCCATTTTATTTGAAAGTTGATTAATATTTTAAAATTAGTTGATTCTTTAGACTTCTAGTATAAATAAGAAATGGCATGAACAAGATATTGACTATGTATCATTGGAAAACAAGCATTTTTTGTTTTGAAAAAGTACTATATATTTAACATGATAACATTTTAAAAAATATTATTTTTATGATTAATATTAAAAAATCACTTTGTCTTTTTAACTGAAATATTAATTATTTTGTCTCATCAAACACAAATCTTAGCAATATCATTCTCATTCAGATACCAGGATACTCTCATTCAGACACTGGATTTCCTTATTTTCACTTTATCAGTCAGAGTTCAGTGCATAAAAGAGAAACTAATCTAGGTATTTTAATAAGAATGGACTTCCAGGGCCCCTGTGTGGCTCAGTTGGTTAAGCGTCCAACTCTTGATCTTGGCTTAGGGCACGATCTCATGGTTTGTGGGATGGAGCTCTGTGTCAGGTTCTGCACTGATAGTCCAGAGCCTGCTTGAAATTCTCTTTCTACCCCTCTCCCACTCACACTGTCTCAAAATAAATAAACATTTAAAAAAAAAGAAGAAAGGAACTTAATTAGGGGAATTTGATGTTTCCCAAATCCTTGAAAGGCTTGGGACTCTCTGAATGACTGCTGGAACCCTGCAGCATAGATCAGTTAGGGAGATCTCTATCTTTGGGGGGGTGGAGTCAGGAATCCACTATAAGAAATACTGAGTCCAAGAAATTACTAGGATAACTGTTCTGTTAGGAAGCCAGCATCAGAGGTTGTTGCCAGCACTGCTACAACTGCCTCTTAATTCCCACAATCAAGACTGGACACTGCAGTGAAGCTATAGAAAGACCCTGTAACTCCATGACCTTGCCTGCTAGCAGAGAAAAGGCCAGCAGCAGCAGGAAGAGGGTGTCATTACTTGTGTCCTGATAACCTGCCACTGCATTGAATTAGAACCAGAACTCTAATTGTAAGGTAATCGGGAGATGCAGATTTTAGCTTTCCATCTTCTGCTGGGTGCTAGCTGACCATATCCAACAACTGTCTTCTTCCTTAGAATCACCTAGCTCACGCCTACCTTTCCTCCTTCATCTTTGACACCGTGGGACATCTTTGACACAAAGTCCATCTTTGACACAGGGTTGTCGAGCACAATGGCCAAGAAAGAATTCTTGAGATGTTTTCTGGAGCAACTTAGTAAGGTTATTTAAGCAGCACGAGGACAGGACCCTTGGGCAGAGAGAGCCGTACTTTTGCTGTATGAAGCTGGTGGTTATATGCTTAGTGCTCAAGGTAGAGGGGATGTATAGGGAGTATTAGATCATGTTTCCTTTGAATTTCTATCCATAAATTTCTACTCATAAATCTACTTTAGTAAGATTTCTGTGGTCCTTATCATTCGGCTCAATATTAACTATTGGCAAGATATACAGGCAGTCATGAGACCCTTTCAGAATGTAGCAACCAATGCGTGTTTGATCCTTATCGAAACTATGTAGGCTATTAGGTCAGCCTTCTAGGCTAAAGGCAAACATTCTTCTGTTTCTATACCTCATCCATACCACAGTTCTCCTCCTATTCCCTCATCCCTCCATGTGCACTTTCACACTTACACGTCTACTATTTTTTCCTCTTTCCACTTGCCATATCCTTCAAGGGTCAGGTAACAGGTCACCTCCACAGCGAAACCTGCCCTGAATTTTCTCTTCAGCAGACTCGGTTGTTTCTTTCTCTGCCTCTTATAACATTTTATGCACTCACTGTTAGTATATAAGTTCACATTATAATTTGTTGTGTCCTTTCTACCAGACCATGAACCATTCAGAGTCAATGTCTAGTCCAGTGCCTACTTCATGTAATGTCTAAATAGGGTGTCTGTCTGACCGGATAAGGGACCCAGATGTAGAGCGACCATTGAGTGGAAGCCAGTGGCATGGGTAGTGGAAGAATTCACCTGACACAGAACAAAGAAGATAGAAGATTACTGAATACACCACAAGGGAGCAGTGGAAAGGGCAGCAGAGAGGCTGTCTGCAACAAGGCAATGGGTGGGGGCTGTTTCTAAAGGGGGAAGAGGAGGAAGTATGACAACATATGGAATTCTCCCTTTTTTGGTAACTGTGCCTGACTGTAAGCCACCCATTGGCCAGTTAGGGCCTATGGGTATTTTGAGGTGGAGCACCTGATTGTCCTGTCTGTATTCAGCCAGGTGGTCACCTGTGGCCCTTTCTACATTCCATTGCTCAAGCCTGTTTGCCTACAAGCAGCCTCTACATTCCACGCCCCCACCCCCACCCCCAACAGATCGACAATGACAAATCTTTGGCATTTGGGCGGAAGTCTCATCTTCAGTAGCTTCTTCCTACTGAATGAGGAGCCTATAGACAACATGATCTAAACTTGTTGCTTCATCAGGGGTTCTGTGAAGTTATGGAGGGGACCCTCTGATGGTATGGGCTGGACTCCCTGTTGAACCATCATTCATATATGGAATTGTTGGATTCTAGAAGAGACAATATTAACAAAGAGATTAAAGATAGGGGGACCAATAATTAAGAGCATGACTATTGAAGCCAGGGGTCTTAAGAAGGAAAGGAGTCAGGATAGCCATGAACAGGTTCCTTTTCAGGAAAACCATCCTTGTGTTGCATCCCAGAAGAGGGAAGCTAAAAGAAGGTTACAATGAAAAAGACAAAGCTTAGCCCCAAAAGGGGTTGTGATTGTATTGTAAGAGCAGAACAGCAAGGGGAAACAGTTCCAGGTAAGTTATGATTTCTGACTGAGTAAATCTGGAGGGGTCATCCTGAAGGGAAAGGTTGAGAATGAAGTCTTGGAATTGGGAAGGAGAAATCGTGAATTTCAGAAGGAAAGAATTGAGAAAGTTTTTCTAAGACAATGTCATAGAATGATTAAATGCAAGAGAGTGGGGATTGGCAAGGGGCCGGATTCATGGGTGTCTAGGTCTCCGGGTGTGTATCATCTGAGTCTTGTTTGAGTAACAGGCATAGATCTCCAACTGGCTCACAACTGTACTTGGCAGAGGGCTCCACATCTGGGGCTGGAATGCTCTTGATTCTGGAAAGATGAATCCACAGGGAGAAGCCATGAAGTTTCACCACTGTTGGGAGTGGTCAAGAGAACCTGATAGGGCCTGATCCAATCAGGTTTGAGTGGCTTTTTGTCCTGTGAAAGAGTCTTAAGGTATACCCAATCCCTGGATGTAAGTTTTGGATGTATGTTACCTAAGAAAGAGGGGTCACGTTTTGGACTGCACTGGTTTGGTGGTCAGTTTGTCCTAGGGATATAACATATGGTGTAATTAGAATAACAAAAATTAAAAGAAGCCCAACTAAGACAGCTGACAAATCTTCCTCTAGTCCAGGGAGTTTAACCAATCATTAAAGTAAGAAGAGGGATCATTTAAAGCACCAATTTGAGTATTCATGTTAGTTAGAAACCCAGAAATATTTTCGTGGTAATCTGGACTATATACAGAACCCTCTGTTTTAATGAAGCTTAGGTTCCTCTTTGAGCTGCAGTCAGGATATCAAGGGCCATTCAGTTTTGGAGGGCTACCTTTTGGATTTGTGAGTGACACCCTATTGAGCTTAATTAAAGGTGGCTGCTGTATGCTTGGCTAAAGCCTCTACTTGCAATTTTATATCACTAGAGGCAGTTCCTGGGACAAATATGCCTAACGGATAAAACCATCAAGAAGCCCTCTTTGTTTGATGTCTAGCCTTAACAATATCCTAATTACGAGGAATCACTGACAAGTGGGAAAAGACTTGTCTGGGGATATGGGTATCCCCAAGTGCATCATCCAATCCAATCTTAAGGAAAGTGGGGCCATTTGTTGTTTCCTTGAGTCCATAGTTAACCCCACGGAGTGGGGAATGCTCTGGATTTTAAGGAACTATTTTGTCATCCCAGACACAGCATTGGTCAAGGTGATAGTTGAGTTATACAGTTGACAGGGAATCCATTCCATTTTCCAGATGTTCAAATAATCGTATGTCCATGGGATCCTCTTATTATCCCCATAGAATAACAAGCATGAAGACTGTCTATACATAAGCTATGGTGGTGATTTCTCTGAAGTTTACCTCAAGTTGTCTAGCTTAGGCAGACAATAAACATTTCAGGATAATCAGAACTAGAATTTAACATTTGCAAAGGTGTGTTACTGAAAACCAATTTTTCTTTAAAATCCCCCTTATTTACAGAGATAGCCAAATCAAGACTTATTTGTTTGAAAAACAAGTCCAATTTTAACAAACTTGGCCAATTTTTTTCATACTCAGCAAGAATAGTGATTGATCATACAGATTTCTAAAATCTGTTTTGCTGGAACTTTTCGTAAGGAATCTAGATTGAACTTTTAGTAGCCTCTCTAGGCTACAAGCGCACCCAAATACTTGTCAGACATGCCTGCAATACCTGTAGATTTGGGTGAATTTCTCTTCTTGAGGTTTCCAAATATCCTGAGATCCCTGCACCTGCCAGGAAGTGACATTCTTTACTCACCTGGTAAGGCTGCTGGGAACTCTGTAAGCAAAGTATCAGGCCAACATTTCCAAGGGGCTTTATGGCTCCATGTTTCATAAAGTCAACCTTAGTTCCTTAAAGCTGTTTGGTCATATCAGAGTCTATGAATGTCACTCTCAAATATGACATTCCAGTCAAAGCCTTGGTAAAATAACCACTGTTTCCAATGGTACCCTGTTGCAAGGAGAAGAGATTCTTATTGAACTTCTGCAAATAACTATGATTGTCAAGGAAGAGAGAATACTCAGAGTTTCTGAATTCAGAGGTTTCAGGTCGAGAGAAAAGTTAAATGCTTCAATTGGTTCAGAAATGAATACTTTATCACATTTCTGTAAGTCACAGATATCCTAAGAGAAAGTTTCCTTAATCTGGAAGAGCAAACATTAGAGAGCCAGCAATGTTTTAAATAAGAGTCACAAAAACTGTAATTCTTATTCAGTTTGAACGCAGCTTTAGTTTTACTTTCCAAAATTCTTACTCATTTTAATGCTTTAATAATCAGAATATTGAGTGATGACCTTATACCAGAACATAACCTGCCAAATAAACAAGCCTAATTAGTCAAAGAGACTTTGTTTACAATTTAAATCTCAGGGAAGTTTGTTAAAAAAATCTCAGGGAAGTGTGTTAAAAAAAGCACAAGATTAAGTAGGATTATAGCTAATCAAAGACCTGATAAAGACAAAACATAGAAACTGGTTTTTCTGGGCAGATTAAAAAAGACAAAAAACAAAAACACAAAACTTTGCTTACATTTGCTTATCAAGAACAGACCAACAATCCAAAAACACTTTTATTAACAGAGAGAAAGCAGCATTTCAACCTTATACCAGTGTACTTTTAAAATCCATTCATTTCTCAAAGCACCTACATGGCTCATTCAGTTAAGCAGCTGACTTCGGCTCAGGTCATGATCTCACGGTTCTTGTGTTCAAGCCCCACATCGAGCTCTGTGCTGACAGCTCAGAGCCTGGAGCCTGTTTGGATTCTGTGTCCCCCTCTCTCTTTGCCCTCGCCCCTCTTGCACTCTGTCTCCCTCTCTCAAAAATTAATAAACAGTAATAAATAAATAAATAAATAAATAAATAAATAAATAAATAGAATCCATTCTTTTCCATCTTAGTCTATTCTGACCATGCATAAAATTCCTTTCCAAAGACTTCCCTTCATAAACCTTCTACAGTTCTCCTTTACATTCAGATTTGTGTCACACGCCATTTCTCTGCAAACAATCAGTCTCATTTTAGGACAAAATTACTTTCTTTTACCGTCAACAAAAATGTGTTCCCGTGCCTTATATCTTTCTTACACATCTCCTACTTTCCTACATACAGAATTATTTCCCTTATTTCCATGAGTCTAATTATTTAGCAGAATTTTAACTCTTAGAAATCTTAGTCTCCAGTGAAAACTAGTAGCCAATTGTGAACTATTATATCAGAATTCTGTGGGTGGCAAATTTATGAATCAATTAAACACAAAGCATGTTTCCCAACAGACTCAAATATCCTTGGTTTTTTTGCAATAAGATGTCAAAAGCAGATAAACCTTATGTTTAATAATCAATGCTTCAGCATTTCATCCTCTTTGGAAAAGACCTAGATAATCCAATGAATTCATCCAATTTATCATTCAAGCAAATTTTCAAGTTTCAGGTTACCAAACACTTTGAAATCTGTCTTAACAATTACTGATGAAAACTTTGAGACATCTTTTGCTAACAAATTGCAACAGAGATCACGAGCTTATTTAACCTTCAGCAAACTTTGGTAGAATAAAAGTTTCAATTAGCTTAAATAGCGAATTATGGGGGCGCCTGGGTGGCTCGGTCGGTTAAGCGGCCGACTTCAGCTCAGGTCATGATCTCACGGTCTGTGAGTTCGAGCCCCGCGTCGGGCTCTGTGCTGACAGCTCAGAGCCTGGAGCCTGTTTCAGATTCTGTGTCTCCCTCTCTCTGCCCCTCCCCCATTCATGCTCTGTCTCAAAAATAAATAAACGTTAAAAAAAAATTTTTTTTAATAAAAATAAAATAAAAAAATAAATAGCGAATTATGTTTACTTGGGTCTACTTAAAAGTCAGTCAGTTTGTTCCCCATTGCCAATTTTTACCTAGGGCACCTATGAAGAAATCTGAAGTGGGTGGTGTAAGTCCAAGGGGGTGCTCTTTGCTTGTAGACAGCAAGGGGAGGAAAGGAGTCAATGGTGCTGGAGGCACCAAAGGTGGTGTAAGAGCCAGATTTGCAGGCCACACCCAAGGTGGTGCAGAAACAGGAGGAGGGGTGGGGAGAGGCAGAGGTGAGGTGCTGCCTGAGGGCTGAGAAAAAGAACTCCCAGTTCTAAAGCATGTAAGCTTGGACAGAAGAGCAGAAACCATGTTTTTTGTTTGTTTGTTTTTTCTCATCCACAAGTGGAAATGGGTAGTCCATGCTGGGCCAGAGAAGATAGAGAACCTCCCCAAAACAAAAGTGGCAGCTGCTTGGGAATATTCCTTAAAGTCCCCTTCCTGAGGTAGACTAACCACAGATGACTCCAGATATCATAGCCATTAACATGGGAAATGAATGAGGGGGAAGCTGCCAGATATAGCAAGAGTAACCTAGGTCTATTAGGAGGAGGAACAACGAGAGAGTCAGTAGCTAATATGTCAGGAGGTGTTTTGTTAGCAGCCAAACACATTCTGCAAGAGGCTCCTAGGTCGAGGTCCTGATTCAGGGCCATGAAACCAAGCAAGACACATTTGAGACTTCTGACCATTTGGAGGAGTTCTAGCAAAGGAGGTCAAGCTGGAAAATAGTATCTAAGAAAGAGTTCATGGGAGGGTCATACCTCTTGACCTGGGAGTTTGTAGTGAGGCCTGGAAACATCCATAGGCCTTGGGGTCAAGTTTGATCTAGCTTTTCTTTTCTTTTCTTTTTTTTTTTTTAACTTAATTAATTTTTAAAATGTACATCCAAGTTAGTTAGCATATAGTGTAACAATGATTTCAGGAGTAGGCTCCTTAATGCCCTTTAGCCATTTAGCCCATCCGCTTTCCCACAACCCCTCCAGCAACCCTGTTTGTTCTCCATATTTAAGAGTCTCTTATGTTTTGTCCCCCTCCCTGTTTTTATATTCTTTTTGCTTCCCTTCCCTTATGTTCATCTGTTTTGTATCTTAAAGTCCTCCTATGAGTGAAGTCCTATGATATTTGTCTTTCTCTGACTAATTTCACTTAGCATAATACCCTCTAGTTCCATCCATGTAGTTGCGAATGGCAAGATTTCATTCTTTTTGATTGACGAGTAATACTCCATTGTATATATATATACCACAAGTTTGATCTAGCTTTTAAGAACATAACCCAAAGGTGAATGGAAAGGAAGAGAGGGGGTTTGTCCCATAGTGGGAAAGACCGGCTGCCGATTTCCAAAGGGGCATCCCTCCAAAGGGAAAGGAGCTCCGACTCGTGGTCATGATTTCAGCCAGGGTGTCCTGCTGACCTAAAAAAGGACCAGACCTAATACAAAGTGACCGACTCTTCTGGTGGTGTCCCACCACGGGGAGGAGTTGCGGCTAATATGGGACGACTGACTCTTTTTGTGGTGGCTGCACATACAAGGTGACTGACTCCTTTGGGGCATCCCACCAAGTTGGGTGGTCCCACCAAGAAAAGGATCCCTGCAAATTGCCTGGCACCTCTTGTTGGGGTGTCCCCTAGCAACAGGGAGAGCCGGCCACTGGTTAGGCCAGACCGTCAGGCAAAGGAGTAGGACACCACCACTCAGAGGGGTAGGAACACGTTCGTCTGGAGATCAAGATGGCAGCTGGCTCCACAGGAACAAAGGGAAAGGCTGCTAAGAGGTAGCCAGCGTCAGGAAAGGGCCCAACCAAGTCTGCAAGTTCTGTGGATTCACCCTGGGCGGGCTGCCAGTCGTGCCGGACTTTGGGAGCTGACCTCAGGGGTCAGAGTGAGAAAGCAGAGGAAAAGGGCCCTTGGCCCTCTCAGGCGCAGAGGGTCCAACCTGCTCGCCCTCAGACCTTTAGACCCCACCCAGGAGCCGCCCCGGCTGGAGGACTTAAAAGTTGTCTGGGAAGTTCTAGGGTTAGGGCGCCGGAGGGCCAAAAAGAGAAAAGAGAGGGAGGGAAGGATCCCTGCAAAGGACAAAAGGGGAAATCCCTCACCCTTTTAGGCAAGGGTGGTCAGGCTGGTTCCCCTTTGGGGCTTTGGATCCTCACCGAGGAAGTAACCTTGGCAGGAAGTCGTCAGTTCCCCATCGAGAGAAAGTCCAGAGAAATTCCTGGAGAGTCTGGGGAGAGTCCCAGACTGGCAAAGGCTCTCTCCTTGTCCTTGGGCAGTGTTCCCCCAAATCGGGGGGGGGGGAGGGGGCGGGGGGGGTGCTGGGGGAGCATAAAGTCGTTAAGCCTCAGACCTTGATTTCAGCTCTAGTCCTGACCTCAGGGTTCATGAGATGTAGCTGCACAGCGAGCTACAGCGAAGGATTCTCTCTCCTGTCTCTGCCCCCCACTCCTCCCGCCAACGTTTGCGCCTGCGCACTCGCACTGTCTCAAGATAAACATTACAAAAAAGTACTAAATTCCTTTCCTAAGCTATACTTTGTAAAGAAACGGATTTAGGGGGGGAGAACTTTCCTCTTCCATCCACCTTCTACCCAGGAATTGCTGATCCGAAGGTCAGTGTAGTTAGTACTCTTATTGTCATAATAAAACAATGGCAAGCAGAGATCTATTCATATTGTTACAAGGACAGACCTGAATTACCTAAGAATTTTCACATACAATTGCCATTCTGACATTCAAGTTTTGGTAATAAAATAAATGCTGAAAGCTTAAAGTGTGCTTTTAAGAAATGCCTGAATAATTCTACACATGACTAATCAAAAGGAGAAATTTGCTTGTCTAGTCTTAAATTCCAGACTGAAGTTACTTCTTTCAATTAACATGTATGCTTTTATTATGTCCACAAACCAATAGTGTAATAAATGAATTTTGTTCAGTCATGGTTTTTAAAATTTATTTTTAACTTTTTTTCAACTATCCATCTTGAAAAACTTTTCAGACTTATGAAAAAGTTGCAAAAAAGAATGTGAAGAATTATCATCTACTCTTTATCCACCTTACAGATGTTAACGTTTTATATAACCACAGTACCATTTTCAAAGCAGGAAACTAATTTGACAGAATACTACCTAGTAATCTGTAGTCCTTATTCAAATTTTGTCATGTCCTACTAATGTTTTTTGTTTTTCCTGCTCAGGATCCAATCCTGCATTGCATTTAGCTTTCACGATTCATGAGTCTTTAATCTTTAAAAAAAAAAAAATCCTCAATTTTTCTTTGTCTTTCATGACTTTGACTCTTTGGAGGGCACTGGCCAGTTAGAATGTTGCTCAATTTGGGTTTGTCTGATATTTCCTCTTGATTACGTTCAGATGACACATTTTGGGCAAGAGTATCACAGAAGTGACATTGTGCCTGTCAATGCATCCTATCGGCAGGAACATGTTTGATGTGTCCCATCACTGGTGATGCTAATTTTGATCACGTAAGGTAGCACCTGGCAGATTGCATTGCTGGAAAGTTACTGTCTTCCCTTTGAAATTAATAAGCATCTAATGAGGTGACAGTCTGAAACTATGTAAACATTTTGCTTTTCATGATACTTTGGCCCACTCATTTTAGGGTCCATTAACCCTAAAATAGTTATTACAGTTGTGTTTGCCAAATGGTAATTTTCTGTTTCCAGCATTCCTTCTACACTTATTAGTTGGGATACTACTGTAGGGAACAGTTTATTTATTTATTTATTTATTTAGTCCTCAGTTTGGCTCGACTCTCTGGAAACCATCACTTAGGAATGGCTTGGGAATGGGAGACAACACAGTGATCTTTGGGTACTATGCTCTCTGTTCCACCCCACAAGAACTCCCTTTTGTGCTATTTGTGCAGTTGTATTGTTGGGGGAGAGGGTCTGGAAAAGAGCTCATGTGGTTTTGTGAAAGGACCTAGGGAACATCTCTCATTAAGAATCTGTTTATATCCACTTCTCTATATCCGGGCTGAACATCTTTGCGAGAAAAAGACTTCGAGCTCTGTGATGGCATATCCAACATGTGTGATGGACTGGCAGGGTGTTCACCGGAGGAGTGATGTGGGGCATGAGAGCAATAGGAGTACCTTATAAGAGAAGAAAGAGCCTGGTGGGGAAGTCAGACCCAGAAACAGAACTTCAAAGGGGGTAGGGACTGTACTACTTACCTAAGCACAGACCTCTGCCAAGGTGTGACCCTTGGCAATGGTTGTTTAGTGTATTAATTAAGATAACTGTGAAACTAAATGCACTAATGCTTTGGATTCAAGCAACCTTGCCGTGGGAACCTGTACTGCGTCTCCTGAGCATCACCCAGAGGGAGCAATCTCCTCCTCACCTTCTAAGATCAACATTTGGACCTCTAACCTCAAGGACAACATTTTACTTCCAACTCCACCAGACTCTAGCTCAGTGACCCTAGATGTAGTTCCAGGCATTATTGAGTTTCGAATCCACCAGGACGCAATGCACAGCTCTGGGCACAGGAGCAGTTTAGTTCTGTGTGTCACTTCTATGGAACCATCAGCCGCTGAAGTTGGAAACCTAGCCGAACTTGCCAGAATGGCAAATAATGGGCATTACCGACTCCTGGACACATGTAAGATCCTGAGGATTCTAGCAAATTTCCAGAAATAAGGACACTGTTAGAGGTTGGGCCTCTTACAGATAGTTGAGCAAGTGGGACTGAGGTACTATTAAGATTTAGATACTAATATCAGTAGGGTTTCGTTTGTACCTGTTGTCTTAAGGTAATGAGACAACAGGATCTAGAGTTGAAACAATAGTTTTCCCTAGCCTACTTAGTCTTCAGAACACACACATTAGCTATTTCCAACCCATGAAACAAGCAGATCATCATGAAACATCCTCCTGTTGCAAATGAATAATACTAATTGTGTCATCCTTATTTAGTTCTTTTTCTTCGATGCGACTTTAATTGTACTAATCCAGGATTCAGGTGATGAGCTTTAAAAAATTTATAAGAAGTAACCCAGAGGCAATTATGGCTACTATGCAGCTGAGTGCCCACCTACCAGCAAAATCTAACATGGGGTAATGCATAGACAGTCCTGACTGAAAACTTTTGTCTTTCAGTAAGCTTGGAAAATTGAAGAGACAAAGTAAAGAATCCAAGGAACAAGTTACAAAGGCACGTGTGATTTTCCATTTTGTGAGCACATTTGGTGTCTTCTCTTGCTTTTCTAGATCCCCTTTCTACCCTTTAGTGGATTGCTTTGTGATCAGGAGGCCCATCAGTGGTCTCCCTCCCCCTCAGCCTTCCTGCTTACATTCAGCCAATGGAGAGTGCTGGCAGGAGATTGGAGGGTGGGAAGAGAGGGTCAGGTTGCTTAGTCTGCTGGTTCACTTCCCTGCTGGGAGGCAGTGGTCTGTTTGTGCCCTTGGCTGAAGATCACAGCTCTTGCTAGGTGAGCCTCTCCATTCAGATGTCTCAGTTGGGGTTCTGGAAACAGTTTCCTTCCCTTGGCCCTTGAGGTTTAGGCTTAAGATAGGCTCCAGATGCTACCAGATTGAGAAGACACAGGCAAAGAACTCTGGAAAAAAGAGTCAGGAGTGAGGGAATGCTGGATGCCGGTGGATGGGCGGGCTTGAAAATGGAAACATGGGGGGCAGGGGTGGGGGTGGGGTGGTGGGGGGGTTGTGTCAGTCTCTCCTTTTGTCTTCAGATGGTAGAGTATGAACAGGTAACTCCCACAGGCATTTTTGCTACTTCCTACAGGATGAGCCTTACTAATTAAAATTATACTGATATTTTTCACCTGTAACACTAGCAAAGATCAAAAGTTTTGATGAAACTGATGGCAAGAGTGTGGGGCAGGCAGTAGGCACTCACCCCATTGCTGGCAACAGTGTAATATTTTGTCACATGAAAAAAAAGCACCAAGCATAGTATGTTAATGTTTTCATAAAACGGGGGGGCGGGGAGGGGGAGCGGGTAAAAGAATATATGTACATTTTTTCTTGTTATGCTAGAGTGATTAATAGCTGGAAGACAGGATTGGAGCCGAGGTATAACACTGTATCCCTTCTTGAGCCATGTGACCATAGGCAGTATTTCTTTTTAACTTTAGAATCCAAAGTTTAGAAACAAAAGAAGTAAGAGCAGCCACCGCAGCAGCAGCAGCGACTCTAGCTGAACACAGAGGACTGCTTTCCTAGCTGCAGTGGAAACAGCCCTGGCTCCACAGGAACAGTAGAGCCCAGGTGTTAAGCCCACATCCCATTTGGCGGCCACAGCAGCGATAGCTGGATGGGCAAAACCTGGCCTTGACCCCAGGAATCAAAGACAACACTTCCGACCAGGCCTGGCACTGTGGTGGGACGAGCGGAGGGGCAAATTGTCCCAAGTTAGAGGAAATGAGTAAGAATTGGCTACATTTCAGTCATGTTGGGAACAGACAAATCTGTTCTGACTGATCATTTGGAAAAAGCAGACACTGGAGGTGGTGAGTTCCAAAGCCCTGGCGCACGTGAGTGGACGGACTTCCAGGGGCAGGGCTTGCCCAGCATGGTCCTTCGCAGTCCCCCACTACACTTCACCTGCCCTCCACTTAGGCAGGTGAAGAGGCGCGGGCATGAAGGAGACCCCTACATAGCTCAGGTCTTGTTAGAAACCTCTCATTTCTTAAATGCATCCCAGGAATTAGTGTGGGGTTTTAAAATGACTCCAACCTTGACTGGCAAGAAACAGTAGGTGGTGATGGTCCTCACTCTCTTCACCCAGACACTTGAATTACCAATCACTTTCCTGTCTCAACCAGTTTTGATATTAGGCTTTCTTTGATTCCGTTGTTAGGTTCCTTTACCAAGCAGAATCATCACTCACAGACGGGTGAAGAGCGGTTCTCTGCTTGTGTCCTTCAGAGTAGGGAGGAGTGGGGAGGCAGGTATTTTATGACACAACAAAGTGTAAAGCCATGAAACAAGAGAGGGAGCCTCAGACAAAATTGCAACATTCATCTGAGAATCTGACTAAAAATGAATAAAATCCACACATAGATGTTTTTATTATTCTGTTTTTCTTTGCTGGTTTTCATGCTTTCAGTTTTCCCAACTTAGCCATGAAAATGCTTTCTTTGTTTTGTTTTGAGTAAACTCTACCCCCAACATGGGACTTCCACTCGCAACCCCAAGATGGAGAATTATATGCTACTGGGGCATCTGGGTGGTTCAGTCAGTTAAGCATCTGACTTCAGCTCAGGTCATGATTTCATGGTTTGTGAGTTTGAGCCCCGTGTCGGGCTCTGTGCTGACAGCTCAGAGCCTGGAGTCTCCTTTGGATTCTGTGTCTCCCACTCTCTCTGGTCCTCCCTACTCGTGCTTTGTCTCTCTCTCAAAAATAATAAACAAACAAACAAACAAAAGAATTATATGCTGCTGGCTGAACCAGCCAGGCACCCCAGCCATGGAAAGTGTCTATAGGCTGATTTCCTACAGATTTTCAGTTTTTAGAAAATAAGCAAACAAAACCAGATTTTGTCAGCCAGATTTTGTCATACTGGTACCTCAAAGGCCAGTTCCTGGCTCCTTTCTTCACTAAATAATAAAAAAATTTACACATATGTGTGTGTATATTTGGGTAGAATATGATAAATCATATGATTTATCATATATGATTATATGATATGATAAATCATAAGATTTTAACTGCTAGGGATGCTATAGGCTGAGGCCTTCATTTCACAGACTAAAAGGTGGAGGCTTAAAGAAGTAAAATGAGAAATACAATATTGTATGAGAAAGAAATATTGTATGAGAAATACAATAACCTAGTTGGAATTCAAACTTAGATCTTCTAACTCCAAATCAAGGGCTTCTTCACTTGTGAAGTGCTCCTTTTAAGGAGGGGTTTTCTGAGGAAGTTAGTAAATACTGTGGTTTCTTGATGGTTTCAGATAAATGCCAATACCTAGTATTCCTTTGGCAAGCACATGGGAACAGATGTGGTGCAGCAGTTGTTATATTATTTCTAGCAGCATAAGGCAAAAAAAAAAAGGGGGGGGGACGGTTTGGATGTTCAATTATTCATCCTTTTACTGAATACCTACTCAGGCAGGACTGTGCTAGGTTCTGTGAGACATGAATGATGAATAAAATTAATGATGTATAGATAACTCAAAAGAATATTCACAATAAGATCCCAGAGAGAGAGAGAGAGGGAGAGGAGTGACCAAACTTTGAATATACACCAAAATTCAACCAAGAAGTGGGGGAATGAAAGGATATTCCCTCCCACCTCTTTTTGGGGTTGGGAAGGGGGTGTTAATTTTAAATTTCTGTATTCTGCATAACAAACGTGCATTACTTACGGAATAAGAAAAAGAAGTTATTTTCAATTTAAAAAATTGACTACGAGGGACACCTGGGTGGTTCAGTCGGTTAAGCGGCTGACTTCTGCTCAGGTCATGATCTCACAGTTTGTGGGTTTGAGCCCCACGTCAGGCTCTGTGCTGACAGCTCAGAGCCTGGAGCCTGCTTCAGATTCTGTGTCTCCCTCTCTCTCTGCCCCTCCCCTGCTCATGCTCTGTCTTTCTCTGTCTGTCAAAAATTAAACATTAAAATAAATAAATTAAAATTGAAATTAAAATTAAAAAAAAGTGACTGAGATATGCCATGTGAGTTCTTCAGAGAGCCAACTGAGCTGTGCTCTGGTGTTCTTGAGCCTCAGGCTGAAGTGTCCTTAGTGGTCTCGAGTCTCCAGCAAAGCTGTGGCTTCCAGGAAGCCCTGGCTGGGGGAGAGCATGAACAGGGAGGGCATTGTTTCTATATTTGCACGGCCCTATCTTACTCCATCTGCCACCTCTTGGACATCAAGTGCCTTGCACTAATTCTCATGGTCACATTACTTGCTGTACCTGTCCATGCTAAAGAAGGGCCAAATGGCTGTCATTGGCATAGCATGGACCAACAGGGACACACTCATTGATTACCCACAGAAAAGATAAATGAGAGTCAAAAACATTTTAAAAATCTTTTTCTAACTTAGAAAGTGTAAATGATGATTTTTCAAATTTTTAAAAAAATTTTTTGTGAGGTCAGCTGTGTTAAATCTCAGGTAAGTATTTCAGCTGAATGAGGGCAACTCTGTCCATTGCATAGGGGAAAACAAAGTTCTTGAAACAATGGGAAACTTGTAAGCATACTTTGTTATCTTGTTCTTGAACTTTAACATTATAGTATTAGTAGAAACATTGTGTGCATAGTGAGAGTTTTGTCATTTCAAAAAATGAAACTTGGTGTATGTTTTGCTGTCCTTGTTTAAAATCATTTACTGGTAGTGCTGCTGGCCTTCCTCAGTCTCTCCATTATCTGAATTCAGCAGGAGGAGCTAACATTTGGGAAGCATTTGGGAACAGAGAGGTATAGCAATTGTGTCACAGAGCATCTGAATTGACATACCATCTCAAAACAAGATAATTGAAACAAGCTACTATTTTTAAATAGTTTTAAATAGTTTCATGTTCATGAAAAGTGTTTGAATCTTCACAAGAATTCTTGCATTGTATTGTTATTCTTAATCCTAAATTTTTATTCTATTTTATTAAGTTTATTTATTTTGAGAGAGAGCATGGGCTAGGGGCAGAGAGAGAGAGAGAGAGAGAGAGACCCAAGTAGGCTCTGAACTGTTGGCATGGAGCCCAACAGTTGGGGCTCTATCTCACAAACCGTGAGATCATGACCTTAGTCAAAATCAAGAGTTGGACACTTAACCGACTGAGCCACCCAGGTGCCCCTCTTTATCCTAAATTTTAAAACAAAGCCTTGATTTATGAATTACATATTTCAAAGATGGTAATCATCAGCAGTAACCTAATCAGACCATTCATTCTGGAAAATTCTCCATAAGGGAAAGAGTGCTTAGGATCTGTTTTGTGGATGTCATTTGCTGAATGTGCTTGTGAGTATAAGCAAAGGCTGGTGAATAATTACTTTTTATGCCTCTGGCATGGAAGCAGCCATTAGGCCAAAAATAAAGAGTTTTTTCCATGTGCTCCCAGGACTAAAAAGACAACAGCTTTTTATAGTTTTGTCCTTTGGGGTGGCTGATAGCTCTCTTAGTTAAACCTGTACAATCAGATATTGGCTGATTCATTCTGAATCCTGTGCTATGAATCTTTATGTGTTTGCTCACTTAGATGAGTGGTTTTAGTGGCAAACCATTGCTATTAATATAAAGCAATAAGGACCAATTTAAAGGATTTGAAACCTGTTGGATTACCATAGTAGTTCCAATCCCATGAAACGATGAACCATCTGGTCATCATCTAATTCATAAAAAAACCAAAACAACAAAACCTCACATGGACAAAATTACTTTTGGATATTTTGAATGAAGTTATTTCTATTTATTCTAGTGTCTGGGGACCTAAATGTGTATCTGAAAAGAAAATGTTGCTATAGTAGAAATCTGTAACTGGAGTCTTAAAAATATCAGGGGAACTGTTTTCAACTATTATTTACCAAATGTTCCACTGCTTTTTGTAAGCACTTGTCATTTCCATCATGTAGGCGAAGGAAAACTACAGCAAATTATCAAGGCAAAGCACAGCAGTGAATTTGACAGAACTCCAGCAAATATTGTGTTTTCTTTATAGAACTGATTGTATTAGTCATGAGATGTCAAAAAACAGGTTGACAGGTAAGCCTATTATCTGCCTGGCCCATACAGACAGCACTGAAATATCCAGTTTCTGCAGGACATTTTGCAGTGTTCGGAGAGCAGTTGAATGACATTTCTAGTTTGTGATTCAAGGCAGCTGGTGGCACAGCCTATCTTAGAAAAGAAACAGGCTTCCAATGTACAACAGACACAGAAACTTTGCCTTATGGATTCTGCACCATGTGTCCAGTTAAGTTCATCAAAGAGCTCTACAACAGTATGGAATAAAGACTTAGAAGTGCTTAATGCAGAATTTGAGGACCCAGATAAGTAGAGAGAAGAAGCAGAATAGATTGCGGACACCAAAGGAAGACTATTTCAGTGCTATGTGACAAATATAGCTCCTAGATTCTGTATCTTAGTGTGTGTGTGAAGAGGCCTGTACCCTAGGAGAAAGAGGAGATTCTGATTCTGTCTCTCTGGAGTCATTTCCCCAGGACCTTGGGGCTATGGGTGGGAGACTGCTTGAGGTGACCACTGTAGGAGAATTGAACAATTTGGAAGAAAGAATGGACATCCTCCTGTTACAGGAAGTGCTCAGGAAGTGAGGTAGGCTGAATTTAGAATGGATGGGGTGGTGGTCTAAGGAATTTAGAGCCAAGAAGCAGAACAAAGGATGCTATTACCCTGGTCCCTAGGACTGGGAGGGTCATCCCTCCAGGGTGGGACGGGTGAGACTTCTGAGGATTGAAAAATTCTCACAGTGGGCAGAACTCTTGGGGGTGAGTTTACTTATCCGGGAAAGGCAGAGCCCAAACCCAGAGCCCTAATTTAGGAGACCCTGAAGTGATTTCAGTAGGAGGAAGTGGCTGGAAAGGGGGAGGGGACTTAAGCAGACGATGGATGGCCATCTGCCAGGTGCTGTCCTGCCAGTGTCCTGGCATCTTCCTTGGCAGTGTGACTAGAAAGAGTGCAATCCATCACAGTCTGTGATGTCCCTTCTTCTCCACCCAGAATACAGTAAAACATTTTCTCTTTCTATGAGCCAAGGTTCTGGTCAGGAATGGACTGTATGTGTGAGTCAGTGTTGTTTTTCCCTTTGGTGTTTGGAATTAGCTTAAAAGATGGGTGCCTTGTATGGTGGGAAACATAACTACCCTAACTCTGTTCTGCCATGGGTGGTGAGTTGCTGGACAGTAGACTCGGGTTGTATCTTCTCCCTTGATTCTTCCTCTTGTTGTTCTCCTTCTTCTGATTTCACAGCTCTCGCTCTCTCTCCGGTAGAGCTTTTGGTCAGGCTACAGATGCGCTTTGGGACATTTGCTCTGATGAGAGGTTTCCTCGGTAGTTTTTACTTTAAACAGAATACATTATACATTTTCCTATGCTTGAAGGCCTCTCCCCCTTGACGCAAATGCTTGGGCCCCTCGTAGCCACATCCTCCAGTGCCACACATCAGTGGCACAGGCTGGGTTTTGACAATGATCTTCAGGTACCCAGTGAAGAAGCATCTTTGCAAGAATGGTGGGATGGCAGGACCCATGATGAGTATGAAGACTGATGTCTCCAGTGCAGGAGCATCACAGTGATCCCCAAAAGGGAAATATACTCTTTAGTTTTGTGCTTCCCAAGGCATGCTCTTAGGAGGGGTATGGTTAGGAAGATGTATAGTTAAGAAGCAGGGTTTCTAAGTTTTTATAACAGCTGGTTGATCATCTGGATAAACTCTGTAACTCTCTGATCCTTTTTAATGTGAAAGTTGCTGTTTTCTATATAGGAATGCAACTGCAGAAGTAAAAAGTGCAGAAACCTGGCTACTCCCTGCCACGCACCCCACCCCCCAAAGACACAGAAGGGGAGCTGAAATTGCTGAATATTTTTTTAGGCATCAAAGAGCTGAAAAATGTTGAGAGGGGACTGACAGCAAATGGGCTGATGAATGTATTATGGAATGAATGTCCCCTCGCCAAATTCATACGTTGAAATCCTAACCCCCATTGTGATGCTATTAGGAGGAGGGCCCTTAGGTCACGAAGATGGTGCCCTCGTGAATGGGATTAGTGTCCTTCTAAGAAGAGACACAAGAGTTTGCTGTCTCTGGTTTCCACCACGTGAGCACACAGTGACAGGTCGGCAGGCTTCACCCTGGAAGAAGGCTGTCACTAGAAGCCGACCATGCTGGCACCTGGATTTTGGACTTCTAGCCTCGGACCTGTGAGAAATAAATTTCTTTTGTTTATAAGCCACTCAGTCTGTGTCATTTTATTATAGTGGCCCAAACCGACTAAGACAAGAGGTGATAAAAAATTTTTATAGCAACAAGGTGTTTGAAACTCTTGCTTTTATGTTTTATTTGATGAGAAGGACTTCTTAGCAGGATGAAAGGAAGTAGGCATTGAATTCAATGTAATAATCAGTCAATAAACTTTATGTCACTCTAGCCAGCAAAATAAAATTACCTATTAGGGAATGAGCCAAAGGGGTAGTGGTGAAATATACTAGAAATGCATTTTGTTTTTTAAATGTGCACAGCCTAAAAGCATTCCGATTTTTTCAAAATGACACCCAGTCATGTTAGGCAAACTATTACATTTCTGGGGAGATTCCTTCTCATGGCTACACAATGGCATCTTGTGACTATTAGCAGGTATATCAAAGACCTCAGACCTTGTATTTTTGGCTTCTGTGAAGAGACATTCATTTTCCCCAGGACAGGATGGACAAGTACAATAAATTGCCTACAACTCTCTATAAAACAGACCTTTCATATAGCTGTAATAAAATTACAATATAAATATTAACCATCATGAGTAACTGCATTTGCTTGAAGTTATTATCTTAGTATTAATGGATAGAATAAAAAATTCCACCGATTTTATTTATTTTTTATTTTTATTAAAATTTTTAAACACTTTATTTATTTTTGAGAGACAGAGAATGAGAGGGGAAACTCAGAATCTGAAGCAGGCTCAAGGCTCCAAGCTGTCAGCACAGAGCCCAATGAAGGGCTTAAGTCCACAGACTATGAGATTATGACCTGAGCCAAAGTCAGCGCTCAGCCAACTAAGCCACCCAGGTGCTCCATAAATATTCCACAGATTTTAAATAGCAAATATGCATTTTTTTTATTAAAAAAATTTTTTAACGTTTATTTATTTTTGAGACAGAGAGAGACAGAGCATGAATGGGGGAGGGGCAGAGAGAGAGGGAGACACAGAATCGGAAGCAGGCTCCAGGCTCTGAGCCATCAGCCCAGAGCCCGACGCAGGGCTCGAACTTGCGGACTGCGAGATCGTGACCTGAGCTGAAGTCGGACGCTTAACCGACTGAGCCACCCAGGTGCCCTGCAAATATGCATTTTTAAATATACTATCAGAAAATATTAGAACACACACATAATGTATATGATAACTCTTAATAAGATTAAAAAAACTTTTATTATGGAAAGTTTTCAAACATATATAAAAGAAGAATGAACAGCTTAGTGAGCCTCATGTACTCATAACCCAGCTTCAATAAGTATCAACTCATGGTCAAAGTTGTTTCACCTATACTCCCACTGACTAATACCCTCTCTTCTCAATGGATTTTTTGAAGCAAATCCATGGCATGATATTGTTGGAAGAGACACTCTTTTCTGGGTCTCCTTTGTTCCTACAGATCTTTCTGGGTGGGCCAAGATCGCAAGATCCTGACTGTTCTTTCATCAGGGCCAATTTTCAGGGTTAATTATGTACTGGTAGCCTTAAGAAATGACATAACATCTCTTCCCCACTCCCCTCCAACATTCCATCCCCAGCCCAGTCAAAGAGCAGGCTTGCTTACTGCTTGCTATAAAATTAATGGGTTTCCCAAGCTCAGTGCTCTTCAGCTGTGATGCAAGACACTGCATGTACAGGCAATCTCTAGGCCCATCTTTATTACCCTTGCGGCACTTGAGAGCAAGGAAAACCAACACAAATATGCTAATGTTTGGGCTTCTTGTTGTGTCATGAGTAATAAAGTCCCTTGTCTCTGACTCAAGAGTCTTGAGTGTTCTGCCAGACTCCATTTAATTTTAAAAATGTGTGATTTAAATCATTTTTAAGTGTACAATTAAGTGGCATTAATTACACTCACAATGTTGTGCAACCATCATAACTACCTGTTTCCAGAATGTTTACATCTATGTGATTTGAATCTTTAGTATCTTTTAATCTATTGATTTTCCTTTTTCTCTCTTTGTTTTTCTTTGCAATTTGTTTGTTGAAGAAAATCAGGTCATTTCTACTATATAGTTACTAAAACAGTTTCTACCATGCAGTTTCCCACAGTTTGGATTTTGTTATGGACTTCCATAAGGAGGCGTGTATTGTCTGGTTGTTTCTCTATTCATAAGGGTACCAGCCACTCATGGTCATCAGCTAGATCTTTATTTTTTAGGGGTGCAAAATGATGATATGCAAATTCTATTTTTGCTTTCTAAGAGCTGTAATAAATACTTCCATTGTAGAAACAGTTGCATAGCGCTCCATTGTGTGGATGTTTATTCAGTCTGTCTACACAGAATATTTCGTAAGTTGAAGATCCTAATTAGCCAACACAGTTTCATTGTGATTGGTTTTCAAACATAGGAGAGACTTCTTTTTGTTGCTGTCCTTTCTTCTATTCTCACAAAGGGTACAGAGTATGCTCAAGACTAAAGTAGTATTTGCCGAAAAGGTAAACACTATTTCTATATGATAATGTGGGTGAAATATTCATTCCCCAATACCATTTCTGTCTCTAAAGCGGGTTTGTTGTTAAAAAGTACCCCGGAGTTATTCATCTGGAAAGAAAGTAACCTTAGTGTGCACAACCAACTCCAGCCTCCTTCCCTGCCACCCCCGCTTCCACCAGAAGAGTGCAGGGAGCTGAGGACCCTCCTTCACCTACATCCTCTGCTTTTTTACGCATGGATCTAAGATTAAGCACAGTGCTTTTTTTGGTGATAGTATATGCCAGGAAGGCATGTCAGAACACTTTCCTTAGTGCGACTTTGAGACACATGTGTTCAAGTGAATCAGTTCCCAACTCGATTGACTCATTTAGCAGGGATAAGAAATTTAAAACTGTCATATGGATTGAGCCACACGATCCTTTTCCCACTAAAAATATTAATTAAACTTTCCTTTTTATCCCCCACCATAACATCTATTAACTCACATTTGCTATCTTGTGAAACTTCTCTATGCTGAGAATTGTAACCGTTGAAAGGGCATGTGACAAAACTTTGTAAAATTTTGAAATTTTCCCAGATTATTCCTCTTTTTCTCCTTCTCTCCCTCCTCAGTCTCTCTCTGTCTCTCTTTCTCTCTCCATAGGAAGTAAATTAGCAAATCCACAAGGATATTTGAAAGTACATATAATTTTATGTTGGCAAAAACCCCTTGCTGTTTTCAAATTAAAAGTGGAAGAGAGCAAAGCTTGATGATGTTAGCCTGGCTTGTAGGGAAATAACTTCAAAAACCCACCTTTAAACCAAAAAGTGAATGTGGGTACCAGCCTATACATGTTGTACAATGCACTTTATTGGTTTGTTTTAGTTATCTATTGCTGTGAAATAAATTACTCCAAAACTTTGTGGCTGAAAACAACACATTTATTATTTTGCAGTTTCTGTGGGTCAGGAATCCAGGAGCGACTCACTGGGGACCTCTGGTTCAGGCCCTCCATCAAGCTATAGGCAGAAGCTGCATGTGTAGTTATCTCAATGCTTCATTGAAGAGAAGCCACGTTCAAGTTCCTTAATGTGGCTTTTGACAAGCCTCAGAAGATCTGTTTCCACGTTCCATCACTCAGGCTCTCCGCAGGGCTGCCTGGACTCATAGAAGCTGGCTCCCTCAAGAGCAGGGATTCCAAAGAGAGAGAAAGAGCATCCCAGACAGAAGAACCAAAGATGTGACATCCATCATGATTTTCATATTATGTTCACTAGAAAAGAGTCAGTAAGTCCATCCCACCTAAGAGGGGAGGGCGTTACACGAGGGCACAGGGACCAGGAAGCAGGGATCATTGGGGGCTACCTTCGAGGCTGTCTGCTACAGTTTCTTCATTTTAAATGTAAATTTTAAAAATAGAAAATGCATTCTCATCGTTGGACATTTAAAATGTACAGGAGGGTATGTGCTAAGTTTCCCTCATGCCCCTGTTGCCAGTCCCTTCCTTGAGCAAACTCCTAGCCGTTTCTTGTGTATCTTTTCAGAGGCTTTCTGTTAAGTGTAAAGTTGAGAGGGACTCCACGGGGACAAGCAGAAAGTCACCTTCATCTTCTCCCCTCCCTCCAGCCAATTCAAACCTGCTTTGCAGAGATAACTCTATCCCCACCCTTTGTGGGAAATCTGAGGTGGGTACTGTTACTTTTCATCTCGGTCTCAGATAATTAGGAGTTATTTTGAGTCATGACAATTTCATGTCAGAAAGAAAATGCTGAATAACAGTCTCTCTGAACTGAAAGGTTAAACCTTC
Source organism: Acinonyx jubatus (assembly GCF_027475565.1). Lineage (NCBI taxonomy): Eukaryota > Metazoa > Chordata > Mammalia > Carnivora > Felidae > Acinonyx > Acinonyx jubatus. The sequence goes on from NC_069384.1 coordinate 94,573,135, forward strand.
TGTTCTTCCCTGGCTTGGTCCTTCTTCAGCCTGGAAGCCTGAAGTGAGAAAAAGTGGAGGCCTTGTGGTCAGCTTCTCTTTCTCATTTTTGTACTTTGCCACTTTTTCTTCTACATCTTTCAACTCCACGGGATTGCCTTGGTCTCTTTCTGGGTTGGGGGATGGGAAATGAGTGAAGGGAGATAAGGAACTCTTCTTTTTTTTTTTTTTTTCAGTATTGGTTCTTTTGGCTTCTTCGGAGATTTCCTCATGGAATCATCCAACTGTAGCTTTTTTGGTGTTTGCAAATGCTCTCCTTCATTCAGCATTTGCTTCCAAGGATACACCTGCAGCCACTTTGGGCTGAAGTCACATTAGGAAGGCTCTCGGGCAAGGCCTCCTTAACGGCTCCAGGAGGGCTGGCTTTCTCTTCTTCCCAGCTTCCATCTCATCTTGGGAAACCCTCACACGCCCTTCAGAATGTCCTGGACTCTTTGGAAAACTGATAAAGACTGTTCTTGCTCCTTGAGGGTTTTAATTTCTCATGCTATCTTGTTCGCTTCATTTAGGAATTGTTATATCCTGGGAACAAGGAACATCCAATGTATCACCCCAGGAATTAAAATCCAAAAGAGGGGATGTATCTGCTGGTTGATCAAATGGTTGTTTTGTATGGGTAGGAAGTAGAAGACTTTTCTTATACAACATACTTTCCACTTGCTGAGATACCTTTGGAGACAAAATGATTATAACAATTAAGTCTATAGATTCTTTCAATAACCCAGCATCCTCTGCTTAGGCACAGATGGCAGGAAGGATAGGTAATTTCAGGCATGGGGCATCTAGATAGTTGTGAGGGATGCCGTTCTAGGATGTGGGGGCTTTTTCTTTCTCTCAGAAACATCCAGCATTTATTACTGTAAAACTGGATATCACCGTGGTAGTAACTTTGTAATTCCTGGCTCTGGGTCTGCCGTGGTTCATCTGTGACACAATCATTTCACTCTGAGTTTACTCCACCTCACCCTTTCCTAAGGGTCCCTCAACAGATCCCACAGACACCCCACTCCACCTTTACCAATGCCCAACTGGCACTTCTCTAAGCTGAGGCTGCAATTCTTTAGGGAGATTCAGCACACAGGTGGCTTCAAGTTGCCTTAGTGTTGAGACATAAACATTGCCGCTTTGGGCCTCGGTGCCCCAGCATTAACCACTGGACTCTTACACAAACCTCACCCTCCATGGGACCCAGGGGATTTCTACGTCGTTCACATTGTCACAGCTCAAACCCAGCTTCTTCCATTCTAATAATACTGGGTTCTCAGATTCCAGTAATGTCCTGTATGCCTTGTATGCCCTGTTCAGGTCCACCTTCTAAGTTTCTGGTCATCCGGGTGGGTTTTCTTCTTCTCAGCAGGGCTTACTATAATGGAATTTTGCCCCTGCTTCCCATTTTGGAGATTGAGATCTTCCCCCACAGCTTCTGGGGAGCTCTGTCCTGTTGTGCAGGCAGATGGAGCCTGGACTTTAGAGCTCACTTGAGCTCCATAGAGTTACTTATACACATTAGGTGTGAGCACAGGAAATGACTACAGCCTTGTGAAAATGATTTGGGGCTAATAGTGATGGCAAGTGAGGACAAGATGAAGACTGACTTGGAGAATGTAACACTGTATGCCAACTATATTCAAAAAGAAAAAAGAAAGGCTTAGAGCTGGCCACGTTGTTAAGACAGAAAAAAATAAGTGCCAGAGTGATAAATTAGAGCCAAAGTAAATCAGATTTGAGAAAAAAAAACGATGCAGTGTCATTAGAATGCCAAGAGGGATAGTATCCTCACTAAAGAAAAATAACTTGTTGGGGCGCCTGGGTGGCTCAGTCAGTTAAGCATCCGACTTCGGCTCAGGTCATGATCTCGCGGTCCGTGAGTTTGAGTCCTGTGCCGGGCTCTGTGCTGACAGCTTGGAGCCTGGAACCTGCATCAGGTTCTCTGTCTCCCTCTCTGTCTGCCCCTCCTCTGCTCGTGCTCTCTCTCTGTCTCTCAAAAATAAATAAACAAAAAAAAAAAATTAAAAGAAAAATAAATTATTTAAAAGTGAATACCATATTGTACCAATGTTAATTTCTTAGTTTTGACAAATGTGCCACATTATGTAAGATGTTAGCCTTAAGAAAAGCTGGGTGAACTCTATTATCTTTGCAACTTTTCTATACCTCAAATCATTCCAAAATAAGAAGTTGAAAAAAAAAAAAGAATACCAATGGAAACATTAAGGTATTTACACTAGAAATAAAGAACTTCTTTACCCTAAACTTTTTTGGCAGAGAAAAATGGTTTTCGAAGGACATTTTGAAGTCTCATTGTTCTTTGTGTAAATATGTATTGTAAAGTGGTTCAGTTCTGTATAAATTCTGGGAAGAATCAGTTGATGATTCTTGGTTTCATTTTCAGGAAACTCACTCTTTCAACAAATAACTTTTGACCTATTATGAGTCTTGTATACTCTAAAGATACATTAATCAACAAAACAGACAAAGACCTATGCTCTCATGGAGCTTACATTCTAGTGGGTTTGGGGGGGGAATCAACAATAAACATGAATATAATAAATGCATTGCATTGTATGATTGAAGATGATAGGTGCTGTTGGGGAAGAAAAGAAGAGAAGAAAAGGAACAGCAGTAGTGTGCATGGATCCTGAGCTGGGTACAATCGTAAATAGGGCGATCAGAGCAAGCTTCATTAAGAAGATATAGCAGAGCAAAGATGAAGGAGGTGAGGGAACAAAGCATGAGGATATCAGGGGAAGAGCATCCCAGGCAGAGGGAATGGCCCTTAGGTGGAGCTTGCCGACAAGTTTAAGCAGCATCCAGAGGCAAGTGGTCAAAAGCAGCAACTGGGGGGTGTGGAGCAGAGGGGAGGTAAGTAGAAGATGAAGTCAGGAAGGTAAGGATAGTGGTGGGTGGAGAGGAGCACAAATGATATAAACTTTGGGCGGTTACTCTGGAGGAAATGGGGAGCTATTGCAGACTTTTGAGCCAAAGGGTGACATGGTCTGTCCTATGTATTAGAAGGATCATCCTGAACTGTTTTGTGCATAGGCGCTGGGAGGGCAAAGGCAGAGCAGGGCAAACAGAAGGCTAAAGCAGTAATCTAATGAGAGATACTGCTGCTTTAGTCCTGAAGGAAGCAGTGGAGATGGTGAGAAGTCATGAACTGGAGTTGGCTTGGTCCAGTCTCAAGAGCCAATCGTTACATTTTCTGGAAGTTTGCAAAGCAGTTGCTAAATGTGGCATTGTTAAAAATTAAATTATATAAATTTACAATTAAATACATTATATTGAAAACTCGAATCATCAATACTCAAAACTCATCACTCCTTAATTGTTTTTACCTAACGATTTTACTATTAATTATTATTATTCTGCTCCTGAGGTCAGTTATGTGTATCCATATGGTGAACATGCTCTAAAATGGGACACTGCTGCGCCTCTCTCCCCGATTCTGAATTCGGGGACATGACATTAGGAGTTTGTCAGCCATCGTAGGCGTACTTACATTACAGAAATTAACAGATGCTACAAGTCAGCGTTCATTTTGTTTTTTAAAGAGAACTAGTTGTTAAACATTCACCAGCACACCACTGCTTTGTGCCTTCCCAACCATAGCTAGGAATGAGTACCACTACCCCACCCAAAGCTTTCAGGTTTCCTCATTTCTGTCAGGTCCCCACCCACAGAGGGGCAAAGCTTAATAAAGAGGTTAAGTGGGTATTGTGCATATTACAACAGGAGAAAAGTAACATATTTCTCTTAAGCCTCATACCATTAATACATATTTGGTTATGAGAACTCACCATACCTGTGACTGAATCTTGAGTGCCGGCCCTAGCTTTAATCCCAGAGTGCTGCGAAGATGCTCCTCGGTGAGTAATGGCAAGGTTTCTCCATCAATGGCATGATCTTTAAATACCTTTATCAAAAACAAAAGGTGTTAACTTTGCACGTCTTTGGAAAAAATCCCTGTGTGGGGCAGCTGGGTGGTTCAGTCAGTGGAGCATCCGACTCTTGATTCAGTTCAGGTCATGATCTCACAGTGGTGGGATGGAGCCCCGTGTCAGGCTCCATGCTGAGTGTGGAACCTGCTTAAGGTTCTCTCTCTACCTTTGCTCCTCTCCCTACCCCCCTTTTGTCTCTCTTAAATAAAATAAGTAAATAAATAAAAATAAACAATTTTTTTAAGTAATCTCTATACCTAATGTGGGGCTCAAACTCATGACGTTGAGATCAAGACTTGCATGCTCTCCCCACTGAGCCAGGTGGTGCCCCCCCAATTCTTTCTTTCTTTCTTTCTTTCTTTCTTTCTTTCTTTCTTTCTTTCCTTCCTTCCTTCTTTCCTTCTTTCCTTCTTTATTTATTTAGAGAGACAGAGAGAAAATGCAAGAGGGGGAGGGACAGATAGATTGAATCCTAAGCATGATCTGCACTGATAGTGTGCAGCCCTTCTCGGAGCTCGAACTCACTATGTGAGGTCATGACCTGAACCAAGATCAAGAGTCAGTCACTTGGGGCGCCAGGGTGGCTCAGTCGGTTAAGCATCCGACTCTTGATTTCAGCTCAGGTCGTGATCTCACGGCTTGTGGGTTTGAGCCGCTCATCTGGCTCTGTGCTGGCAGTGCAGAGCCTGCTTGGAATTCTCTCTCTCTCTCCCTCTCTCTGCCCCTTCCCCACTTACACACACATTCTCTCTCTCTTTCAAATAAAAAGAGTCGGTCCCTTAACCGACTGAGGCACCCCCCAAATTCTTGTTCATATATAGGTATTTTAGTTTTGAAGGAACCATTAAGACTGCTTGAGGATGACACAAAATGTCATAAAGTTTCTTATTTTCAGTTACTCTCTCTTCTGTGCTCCAGTAGCACGTCTGTGCTCTTTAATGACTCTGGAGTACATTGTAATTCTGTCTCTGGAACTCAGTTCCAACCTGGAATAGTTATGACTTGAGGGCAGGCCCATGTCTTGTTTACCAATGCCCCTATAATGCTGTGGCTGGGATATGGTAGATGTGCAATAAATGTTGCTGGGCAAACCAATGAATGGACAAATAGGCTGAGTAAAGTGTGGTGGGTGGAAACCATGGCAGACAAATTTTACCTCTCACGCTGACAGGTGCAGTGTCTCGGTCCACTGCCCTGCGTGCATGGCAAGGGGAGGAGAGGGAAATGCAGGCAAATGCTGTGGCGCTCGGCCTTTCCGGGGCCCTATCTGTTCTGCCTGTGTAGTGGATGCCACTGTGCCTTCTTTTCTTCCGGAAACTAGGAAGGCCACTGGTGGACAAAGATTCCAGGCAGATAAAGAGATGAATCAAAAATCTGGGCAGATTTGGTAGTGCTGTAATTTCATGATCTCCAGCTTCGATCTGCCCGGCAATCCTCTATTTACTGATAAGTTTTCTCTTTTTTCTATTTTCAAGCTTTCTTCACGTTCTTCAAACTTAAGATCTTACAGAATCCTCCCTCATTTTCAGCAGATTGTATAACTTCCTAATTGAAAGAAAAGAAAAGAAAAGAAAAAGAAAAGAAAAGAAAAGAAAAGAAAAGAAAAGAAAAGGAAAAGAGAGAAGGGAAGGGAAGGAAAGAAAAGGAAAGGAAAGAAACCAATAGACAAGAACTTCCTCTAATTCTGCCCAGCAACCTAAAAACTTATATTTTCTCCCTTGGTCCTGATATGGTGGAAGAGGGTCTCTCAGTGTTTGAAGACCATCTCTTCATGTGTACTGTGTGTCCTCACCCCTCCCACCTCAGGCTTCACTCAGTAGATAACCCCCTCTCTCAGTGTCAGTCTCCCCTCTTGAGCTGGCTCCTTCCCATTGGCATTTACCTAAATCTCCATCATTAAGCAAACAATAATAAGGCACCTACACAAACGCTTCCTCACTCCGTCTCTAGATACGGCCCCATACCTCTCATCCCCTTCACAGGCCAGTTTCTCAAGAGTTTTGATCTTCCCTGCCTCAATGTTCTTACTGTCCAGTCATTCCTCAGTCTCAAGGATTCTGACTTCTACCCTCACTAAGCCACTAAACCTACTTGTCTCTGGGTCCCCGGTGACTCTGCTGTTACCAAGTGCATGGATGTTCCTGGTGTTCCTGGCTGTATTTGACATTGTTGACTACTTTTTCATTAAAAAAAAAAAAAGCTCTTTCCTGGCCTTTGCAAGGCGCTCCCTCCTGGGTACTCTCTGCCTTTCTTTCTCAGTCACTTGTGTGGCTATCATTTTTTTATCCATGTTAGGGTTAGGGTTCCTTAGGCTTCTGCCTCCGGTGCTCTTTGGTCTTCCTGATTCGTCTCAGTCTCTCTCTTGGCTTCAGTGAATATCTCTTTCTGCCGAAGGCTCCCTGATGTATACCTTAAACTCACAAGCTGAATCACGCCAGTTCTGCCTTTTCCATAATGTTCTTGTCTACCCGCCCCACTGGTGCTGTCCTGGATCTAGAATTTCCCCACTAGTCTTGCTGCCCTCAACCTATTTTCATAAGAGCAACCTGAGTGACCTTTCTGAAATATAAAGCTAAGTATGCCACTCACGCTTAAAACCTCCACTGCCTCCAGGATAAAGCCACAGTCCCTCCCTGGGTCTCCACAGCTCTTTGTGACCCGATCCCCTCCCCTCCTCCAGCCTCTTATCTTGCCATTGTCCCCTCTCTCACTTGGTCCTGGCCTTCTCTGCCACTGGAAGCTATCTCGAAATCCCAACTGTGCTAAATTCTTTCTGGTTCCTGATCTTCACTTGGAAATTTCTCCTTTGCCTCTCTTCCACCTCACCTCCCCCCTCAGCTAGTAATCTCACTTACAGATGCCTCTCCCTTCAGGAAGCCACAAGGCCCTCCCGTGTGTGCCCACCATGCTCCGTACCTGCTCTCTCGTAGCATCTCCACATTGATGTGGAACTCCTTACTAGTGTCCCTCTTCTGGACTTTAAGCTCAGTGGCAAGGGGAACCATATTTGCCTTGTGTCCACTATATTGGAGGGCATGCCTCAGGACTGACTGAAAAGTCAAGTCTTTTGGGGAAGCTTCTGTACTAGGAAATTCTTGTTCTAATAGATTTTAGTTATTTATAAACTGTGTTTGCTAAGTAATTATTTCGTTTCCTACTTTAATTAAGGAAATTATACAATGCCTAATATGAACTAACTTATCTTAGGCCAAAGTGAAAAAGTTGACACTTTGGTTAGGCTTGTAGCCTTATCTTGGGGAAACGTATGATTTCTCTTAACGTTTTTTGAAGTATTAGAAATAAATTAAGGATTCCTTTTACCACCTTTGACAATACCTAGGGGCCCAGGTACCCTTGACTATAACCCATATGGCCCAATATCTTCAGCGTAAAGTAATTGTGGTGGAAAGAGCTAGATTTGTAGTCTCATACACATTTTTCAAGCACTCACTCTCTTAGCCACTGTGATGCTCAGTTTTACTCAGCTGCAACATAGAGTTAATATCTTCTTCATGGAATTGGTATACATTAAATTTAAAAGATAATCTAAACGACGTGCCTGATACAGTGCCTCGCAGATAGTCCATGTTCAGCAAAAAGTAGGCATTATTATAATAATGAGACAACCAGTGTAGAAAAGGTTAAGTGAGTTGCCAAGAAGCTGAGCTTGCCAAGTAGAGAACTTAGAAAATAAAAGGTTTCTCATTCTGATCCAGGATTTTCGCTATGTGATTACATAGCGAATGTAATCACAGAGAAAGGGGCACTGGTGAAAACAGTTAAATGTATTAATGGTGGGAAGGTTTGGCCCATTTCTCTTTCCTTTGTAGGGATTCCATTGAGCAATGAAGGGATGCATTTTCTTTTCTTTTTTAATTTTCTTAATGTTCACTTATTTTTGAGAGAGAGAGACAGAGTGTGAGTGGGGGAGGGGCAGAGAAAGAGGAAGACACAGAATCTGAAGCAGGCTGTAGGCTCTGAGCTGTAAGCATAGAGCCTGATGCTGGGCTCGAACTCACGAACTGTGAGATCATGACCTGAGCCGAAATGAGATGCTCAACCAACTGAGCCACCCAGGTGCCCCAGGATACTTTTTCAAACAGAGACAGGTTGGTAGCTGGGACTGACTTGCATGAGAACCCAAGCCTCAGCCCTGACGGATGAACCTGGGCCTGAGGCAAAGTTGCAGAATATGCCCGTGTCACTCACATGTCCCTCCTACTTCATTGTCAAGACAGCAGTTTAAGCCAGGAGCACCATATAAATGTACACATAATTTTAGTAATTTCAGTTCTTTTAGGGAGAGAATATTTTATCTGCTGAGTTCCTTGAATGAGACATTTACTTAGAACAAACAAGATGTGTCACAGGCTCTCCTGGATGTCCCTGAACAATTGAGCTACCAACCCTCTCTCTCTCTATTTAAAAGAATTAATTTGCATAGGAGCTTTGAGGTTTAGTTGTGGTTATTTTTTTCTGGCTTTCTTTTTATACCTACAGGAGGCAGTTGGTAGGAGGTTGCTGAGTGGCCATCTAAGGCAGAGATGAGAAAGAAGACGGCAGGGTGGGTGTGGGAGACATGGTGGGTATGACCCTGACTAGTCCCAGGCTGTGACATACTAGACAAGGGTTCCAGTGACAGCTGTGCCCGAGCTGTGCTGCTTCTGAGCTTGTTGCACTCGATTGCATCCAAGGGGACTCTGTCCATTTCTGTACAGAATACTGTCCCTTACATGGCAGGGGCATGCCCAGCAGGGCAGTGTTCTTCTTGCTGTTGATTTCACCAGCAGTCACCAGCTGAGAGGGAATAGACTCATGAAGAAACAAGAGCAGAACTTGACCCTAACCACATTTGAGAAACACCTAGAAATAACTGTTCCATTTCTTGGGGTGGGGAAAGGAGCGCTGACATCCTGTTGGTGAGAGATAATGAGTCAGCAAAGTGTGGGGTATTCGTGCTTATGTGACTTCTACGTACCCACAAGAAGACATTTGGGATGATAAAGTATGAAATGCATGTAGCATCATTTATTACAAGAGCGGGTCTCATACGCGGCACTTCCATGCCTGTGGATCACTGGCTGATGAAGAATAATGAGGGGCCAATCAGATTCGGCCCACCAGAAGCCAGCAATCACATGTTCATTGCTTATTGCTGATTTCAACTGTTGCTTATTTCGGACTGTTATCAAAATTTGGTAACTTTGCTGTACTGGCAGTTGGTGCGGCACTTGATAAGTGGAATAGATAAATTTAAAAAGGGATTGCCCCATGGTCAATGACTAATAAGAAAATAATAAGGTTAGACTCATTGAATGGGAGAAAATAGGACAAATTTTTTTTTACAAAGTATGCAAAAAGACAAAGTGGATAACTGAAAGAATACAACTTGCCCGATAAGGAACCCGTTATCTTGAGGAGCCTCTGATAGCATGGTGAAATTAATGCTCGTCAAGAACTTATAAGGTGCCAGGCCCTCTTTCCTGCTTACCACAATCCTTTGAGGATAAATTATATAATTATCCCCATTTTACTGATGAAAAACAGCACTAAGAAGACAGGCGGCTTGTCCTAGGTCGCATGTCCAGATAACAGAAAAGCCAGGATTTGAACTTGCACTTTCTAGTTTCATAAGCCATGCTCTTAACGACTACTCTATCTAATTTTCCATAAGTCCCATAAACAGAACAAAAAAAAAAAAGAAAAAGTAGAAGAATTAATGGCATTAAATTGAAGGAAAAAAAATGATCATAAAACCAAGATCTGAAAAAAGTCATTTCTAACATCAGTTAATTATGTTAAATTATAATGTCCTTTCCTTGCCCTTTTTCCCTTTAATATATAAACCAAAGATAATGACACCAGATTTAGTAAGCAAATTGCAGCTTAAAATTGTGTTATTAAATCACTTGAAAAAATAAACTTTATATATGAAAATGTAGTATTGACATAAACTTCAAAAACTGGCCAACCCATTATTTTTGTCACCAGTTTATCCATATGAGGAGAGCTAGTCTTCTTTCCAACTGTCCTAATGGTTCATTATGATTCAAAAAAATAGTATTTTATCTACCAGACTGAATTATACGTGTGTATTCCCTTTTGCATATTGCCCTGGCATAAATAGAGAATTTTAAAGTAGTTAATTTCTTATTTTTCAGATCTATAGGCTTGTTATTCTTTTTAGAATAAAGAATATATTTCTATTACCTATTATGAGTAGCCTAAAACTTCTGGTACAGAAGTATGTGCCCCCCAATGTTTGCTATATGGAAGAATAGGGAAAGTACTCATCATTTCTCAATATTTTTGGATGTTTAGCCTCTGAATCTCCTAATTTTGGGTAAATTCCTATCTCCCAGGAATCTTGATGGAAGAGAAACTAATGCCAGACATTGGCTTTCCCAGCCTCCCCTGCAGATGGGCTGTGGGGACATGACCCAAGATTCAGCAATCAGAGGCTCCTGTCCCTGGTCAGTCGATGACATACAAGGGGTAGATTAGAAGCAAACTCAGAGAAGCAAACTTCTCTGAGAGAAAAATGCAAGTTTGGCAGAACCCGTGTTGAAGGAAACATATTTCAAAATGTCTTATTTTTATGAAAGTACTTAAATGTTCAGTCACCTGAGCATAATCTGAACAACCTGGAAGGCCCCTAATGAAGTTGTGCACGTCATTCACGGTCCATTTCTGAATATCTTCATCCAAAGACAGATTTTCCCCAATTGTAACCAGTGGGTGCGCTCCTTTAAAAGTGGAAAGGAAATTATTTTGTGGTATACAATTTCCAGGAAAAGGGGAAACTAAGAGCACGGTTTTATGTATAGTTACATTAATTTCCTTATATTCTATTACCACAGAGGGTCCCTTTATATATATACCACAGAGGGTCCCTTCATATCTATGTGCAAGCTCCTTAAACAATACTGAGAGATATTTTCTAAAAAATTTACCAATCTCCTTTCTTTCCTTCTTCTAAAGGATCTTTAACGACAGCATTATCGTAAATAAAAAGACGTTCCATACTGCTTCATTTTCTCTCAGGTTCTAATAGACATGCCCTGTGGATTTCATTCTCCAGATGAACACTGTCCTGTTCTATGATGTTCTATGAATTACCATGCTCTCTAGGTGACATGAGAATGTAGCCACATATTCATCGAAATGGCAAATTAACGCTTTTAAGGGTAAATCACCAACACAATTGGTTTGGTAACAAGATTACAACCACCTCCCCCAAATACCTGTGTTTTAAAATGTTTTTACCAAAAGAAGTTCTAGAAACTATTCAGTGTTTGTTTGGGAGGGTAGTATGTTAATGTTTTTAGGTAATAAGTTATCGTAACAGGAATGGGCACTGAAAGTTAATGCTTTTGTTTAACTGTCTATTGTTTTCTGCACTTAAATACAGGGGAGATGGAATTCATACTTCTAAGGAAGAAGTCCTTCTATTTTGTATTGAAGAAGGTAATAGCAAATTAAATTAAACATTTAATTTAAAATTCTGGTAGGTTTCCCCATCCTTGCTCATTCTTGCCTTCCTAGCTTTGGCTGGAAATTCTCTATACAGCAATATATAAATAGAGACAAGTTTCACTAATATGGCTTATTGGAACAAACATAATAAAGGGACTTCAAGAAGACATAGTCCTGAATAGGATTAAGAAAAAGAAGAATAAAAGGAAACATGATGAGAATGGTACATTATGTAATAACTTAAGGACGTGATGACCTGTGGCTCATTAGAATCTGCCATTGGCCCCTGACACCCACCTGGCAGAGACGGTCGAGGAATTGGGGGACAAACCCCATTCTTTTCACCACAGGCTGCAAAGCCTTGCTCTGAAGTCTTCTCCTTTGCACCATCCCAGGCCTTTGCTTCTAGGGGAGCACCATGAGCTCCCCAAGGTTTTTTATGGGTGGGCTCGAGCTCCCCACAGGTGTTGCCAAGAGCTGGCTTTTCATTGGTTTCCCTTGACTTCTGATTGTTGAGAGCTTCGGTTTCTGGTTCTTTTGCAAATTCATCCTCTTCGTAGGGAATCACATGAGTCTGGCCTAAGATTTTTTCTTCTCCTTGACTTTTAGAGCTCTCAATATCGCTGTCTAGAACTTTCTGATTCCCAGCACCTCTCCTGAGACGACGACATTTCTGACCCCAGCTCTCTAGCAAATGTGGACCAGCTGCCACTAGCGTGGGGGTTCCCTGAAGGTTTCTCAGGGTGCTTCTGTGAAAATGCAGGTCACTGGCAGGGAGCATGCTCCTGCCATGGTAGTTGGCTGGGCCAGGAGGGATGCTGGAGGTATAGAGGAATGGTATCCCTGGTCCTGCTAGTCCCTTGGGATTCACTTTTTCTATTCTCCTTTGCTGGTAAAATGCATGCATTTCCATTTCCATCCTAAAAACAAAACAATATATTTGATACACCCCAAGAAAACTGCTAGAAATATAATCTTAATTGTTCTCTGTGTTCCTTGCGATGGAACCTCTGCTTTTCCCAGGTCTTCCCCCTACTTGTCAGAAGTTTGTTGGGTGGAAACACAAATTCCCTTGAAAATCACCGGGAAGGAGAGTTTGGAATGAGACCTGAGGATGAAAGGTTTGGCCGAATCTCACAATGGAAGTCCAAGGCCTGTCTTTAAAGCATTAGCTCTAATAGATCTGGCAAATTTCGCAGGAATGGGAATAACATAGCACAGGGTAGTTTCTTGCCAGAAATTAATCCTCGAAGAAATCAGAGTTCTGGAAAGAGTTTTCTAAACCCCAAAGTATAATCTTAGTGGGACTCAAGGAAGTCAACGCAAGTCTCAACTGTCACAAATCAATGCAATTGGCAGGAGTTGTGGGGGAGGATTTGTTGGGGGTTTTGCTTAATTTATTTTGATTATTGGTTATCACCTGGACTCATTAGGGTTCAGTGATGGAAAACTGAGTCTGAGGCCTTCTTGTACCCCGGGGCCATGCCCTAGTCATTATTGCTGTCTTTTCTTTCTCCTAGTTGCTACAGCTGAAGTCCACTTTTGGGGCCACTGACATGGGGCTGCCTGGGCTCTGCTTGTAGAGTCCGAAGTGGGGTTGGCAAGCTTAGCTCCTATATTTGGGCAGAACTGAAGTCTTTTAAAACAGAAGTGCAAATATGAATTTCAGGGGAATCACAACTAGGCATTTTAATTATGAGACATTATTAAACTCTTAAGATCTACAGACATAGATTCACTATGTAATTTCTAATCTTACTTTTATCTGTAACTAACTTAAATATATGTTTGTATATATTTCTTTCTGTAATATTCCTGAAGTGCTTTTTGTATGTAATCAGGTATCTATCTATCTATCTATCTGTCTATCTATCTAATATGTATATAATTAGAGTTTGTATATGTATACAACACAAAATACAAATATAATGAATGCATATAAAAAGTATCTCTATATCTATCTATTATCCATCTATCTATTATCTATCTATCTATCTATCCATCTAAAACCAATGAACAAGTGAATAGAAAATAAATAAAAAACAACACCATTATGTTACCTGGCAGTATGCTGCCTTTGAATCATTTCATTCCTTCTTGCCATTGCCTTTATGGATTCAGGTGGTAAAATGCCCCAACCTTAAAAAAGAAAACCACCATCCCACCCCACAGACAAATTAACAATGTCCATTTAAAGATAATAAAAATAAAATACAATGATCTAAAAGAACATCCACCCACCAGTAGAGCACAGTGTTGGAAACAATATCAGATAATTGCTGTTCAGCATCTTAGAGTTACTTTGGTGATGGAATGATAAAACACTAGATAATTTTATTTTTCTTTAAGTATGGGTCTCATGATTGGTGACATTTTCCTGCCATACTTGAAAAGGAAAAAAAAAATGAAATGAACTGTGGATCTCTTTGTTTCTAGCTTTTGAAGCAAAAACTGATCATTTTTCTTTTCTTTTCTTTTGCTGCAAGAGAAATCAGTTGACCTTAAAAAAAAAAAAAGTAACTAAGTGCTTCTTGTGCACCAAAACCCCTGGAAATAAATGCAATGATTTCATGGATAAGATATAAAGCTCTCTATGTGGTGTGTCTGAGGAAGATACTTTTTGCAAAATGCCTTCAATGAAGTTGGTAGAAATTACATTCTTTGTGTCAATCTTCTGAAGTGTCTTGAAATAACAGCAGCATTACGGAATTCAAGCTCTATTCTTGCCTGGTAACTTTATGCTCTATTGATTTTTTTTTCTTTCTCTGTACTCCTAATGCACTTAAAGTCTATACCGATGCTTTTTAAACCATCTATGGTAAAGCAGTATTTTTTTTTTCTTTTAAAATTTCCGCCTATCATGGGCCAAAACATTTTTAAAAATATAATAAAACAGGTTGGGTGTCTCAGTTGGTTGAGCGACCAACTTCGGCTCAGGTCATGATCTCACGGTTTGTGAGTTCCAGCCCCACCCTGGGCTCTGTGCGGACAGCTGGGAGCCTGGAGCCTGCTTCAGATTCTGGGTTTCCCTCTCTCTCTGCCCCTCCCCCGCTCATGCTCTGTCTCTCTCTGTCTCAGAAATAAACATAAAAAAATTTTGTTTAAAAATACAATAAAACAAACTTTTATAAAATTGAAATGAAAACAAGGGCAAATACAAGTGTAATGTAAAAAATGATCAGATTAATAGACATAGAATTACCCTGTCAAATTGCTGCAAAAGTTTATCTATTTATGCATTTATTTGCACAACCTCTTCATAGACCAGCACAGGTCCACAGAGAATTCTTCAACAATAATAGACATACAAATTGTACTTGTTTTATATAGTTTTACATGTGAAAATCTGTTCTCCCTAACACAGGGGTCAGTATCATGAGAGAATTTCTTCTTGCACATGCTTTGTACTAAGTTAGAAGAGCTCATTAACTCCTATTAATAACCCATCTTAAAATAAATAATGCTATATCTTTTTTAAGGGAGATTATTTGTCATTTGTAAAATTCAGAGATTGGATGAGGTGACCTCTAAAATCCTCCTAATGCTAACGCTTTATATTTTTTATAATTCAGTGGGGGGTCAAAATATTCTTCTCTAGAGAGCCAGCATGGGTGAAACTATCAACCCATGAGGTACTGACTGCAAAAGAATGCTGAGAAATTTCTCATGAGAAGTCCAGTTTAGAGGGCACAATTTTAATTACCTGGATTTTAGGGCCCTCTGAAATCTGGAATCCCCAAACCTATTCCAAGTTTCTTTCTCTTTCCTAAATAGATGACATCAAACTTAGTGCTAGTCCAGCTGTAATAACCTACTTTCTTCCTGATACCCAATTTTTTGAAATAGATTTGTGTCTTGGTTTCTATTTTGCTAACTTAGTAGCTCAGTTTCTATAGAACTGAGGCCCTAGTTTTCCGTTGCTTACTCTCCTACACATCAGCCTTGAGGCAGGAGACCTGACCTCTGTCCCTGAGACAGGTGGTGAATTTGCTTGCTTGTATCCAAACATTGGCAGCTTCCAGATTCTTTATCACTAAGATGGGCTCTGAGTCAGCAATGCAACTATTTCACTGGTCTATTTATGTGTTGCCTGTAACCATGGGCTATAGATTTACTGGGTTCTTGACGCCAGATGGGGTTTTCATCCAGGATTAGCCTTTGGGACAACCTTTTTGGTCCTTGGAACACTCTAGTGGGTGTGTCCAGTTTCAGTCAGGCCCTGGCTTCTACGCCCTATCCCCTTGCACTGGATCCATGCACAACATGCTCAGATCCAGGCAGACTGGTGTCTTCACTGGCCCTGGCACCAATCATATTTTTTCTTGTGCCAGGCTTTTCACTCCTACTTGTTCTTATCTATTGAGAGTTGTTGGAATTGGAGAGCAGGGACAAACAGAAACTCATGAATACAGTTTTGGGGGATAAGATACATCAGTTTGATCTTCTATATGATGAGGAATTTCTCTCTTCTTAATCTCTCTTGAGCCCCCACCAGTCATGTTTTCATTGATAGCCCTCTACTGAAACTGCTCTTATCAAGATCACCAATGAGCTCCACTCAGCTAAATCTAATCATATATTCTTAGTTTTCGTCTACTTCATCTATGAGAAGCATACTTGACCCAGATGCTCACTCTCTCCTTAAAACTTCGTCCCTTGCCTTCAAGGCCACCAGGCTCTCCTGGGTCTCCTCTCATCACACTGTTTTCTCCTGTTTCTCCCTTGTTTGATCCTTCTCATCTTTTGGATCTTGTTGGTATGTCCTAGATATCATCCGTTTAACCTCTATCAACACTCACTCTAAAGATGAACTCATTTAGTCTCATCTGTGCTGATGACTTCCAAAATTATATCTCCAAGCTGTCTCCAGAAGTCCTCTCTTCACTTTAGCTGCCTTCCTGACATCTCCCACTGATTATCTGTTAGGTACCTCAAACGTAACAGGAGCAAAACAGAGCCCATAACATCTCTCCCACCCCAAGAACTCTGTTCCTCTCACACTCTTCCTCAACGGTGAATAGCAACTCTACCTCTCCTATTGTTCAGACCAAAATTTTTGCTATCCTCCTTAAGACCTCTCTCTCACACAGCTCATATCTAAACTGTGAGAAAATCTGTTATTTCTACCTTCAAAATAATTACAGAATCCAACTACATGTTACTATGCAACTGTCACCACCCAGAGTCAACACATCATAATCTTTTGGCTCTTCTGATAGCCCATTAACTCCCATCAGTTTATCTTCAGAGCTTTGATCCTATCAAGTTTGTCTCAAATACAGGAGCCAGAGCAATCCTGGTAAAATGTAAGTCAGACCATGTCGCTCCTTTGTGCAAACTCCTCAAAAGCTTCCCCTCCTACTCAGGATAAAAGGAAAGCCTCCACTTTGACCTATCAGGCCAGAGATAAACAGCCCCAAGCCCCCTTAACTCTCAGATCTCATCTCCTCATGACCCCTGTAGTTCCTCACGTGTAAGATAAGACAGAGATATTGCAACTTTTCATGTTATTCCTCAGTAAATTGGTGGTTGGAGGCGTTAAGCAACTTACACGTGGTCACTTAGTGGTGGAACCATGATTGAAACCTAGGTAGCAAGTGCAGAACTTACAAGCACACCTGCCACACAGCTTTGCCAAACTTAGCAGTAAATGCAATGGCACAATGGCAGAACTTAATGCAGCCATCCAGGTCACATTGGTGCCACAGACCATCTATTGCTCATACCTGAGTAGACATGATTGGATAGCACGTTCGGTATATTTGCATTTGGTAGAACAGAGGATCCAAATTGGGAAGGAACACAAAACTGTCTTGGGTCAGCAGGAGCTACAGTGGAAGACAATAAATCTCTAGGAAAAAAAGATATAAAATAGATACAATGAGGATGGAACAGTACAAATTTTCCATTGCATAGGCAGTGAGATTTTCTAATTGCCAGATGAGATTCTATCATCTCTTCCAAAAATAAGATGCAAAAATCCTGCAGCCTCTTGGTTTCAGTAGAAATGTGGTGAGAAACATCTACTAAGGAAGGATTGACCCAGCTGACAACACAACAGAAACATCAAGAAAAAAAAAAGTTTTAGAAATGTCTGGAAAAAATCTAATCAAATTAATACTGCTGATTTCCCATGACCAACATACTATTCTGACCACATTCTTTTCTCATGTAATGGACACACTTTGCCTTGGGTTTTGCCATCTGGGATCAGTGTTTGACTATGTGGTGGGCAGTTTGTTTATTTTGCCAAACTTCAGTGGTCTCGAGAAGTCAAAATTTATTGTTCACACTCCACAACAACAATAAATAATGGACATTACTTTCCTCTCAGAATGTCAAAATATTCTAAAGAGGGGAAAATAAGAAACTGCCAGAGTGTACAACCTAAGTACTGATAATGTCACTTTTATTGAAAGAAAAAAATTGTTCTATCATGAGAAAACCAGGGTACTCAACTGTTATGGAGTGAGTTGTGTTCCTCCCAAATTCATAGGTTGAAGTCCAAACTCCCACTGTGACTATATTTGTAGATAGGGCCTTTCATGGGGTACGTAAGGTTAAATGTGGCCATAACAGTGGAGCCCTGATCCGATAGGACAGGTGTCCTTAGAAGAAGAAGAGGAAGAGGAAGCAGGAGTGCATGCACAGAGAAAAATGCCAGGTGAGGGCACAGCAAGAAGGCGACTGTCTGCAAGCCAAGGACAGAGGCCTCATCACAAATCAACTCTGCCGACACCGTGATCTATGGCTTTTCAGACTCCAGAACTAGGAGAAATAAAATTCTGTCGCTGAATCCATGCAGTCTGTGGTACTTTGTTCGGGCAGTCCTTGCAGATTACATCAATGTTTATACCTGTATGATGCCTGTCTCATAGTAAGTGCTTGTTAGCTATGTGTGGAGTGTGTCTGTCAAGCAGGCCCCAGATGGGAGGTGATGGGAAGTGTGTTGAACGTGTGGCCAGCAGAGCATCTTGATATGCATTTGTGCGCCACAGTTCATGGAAGTGACACTAGACAAGAAAACAAAACTGGAGTCACCATCATTTGAAACATTAATGGTCACCCATTTTCTCCTTCGAACAGAATAGTATATTGGAAAGAAATACCGATCCACCGTTGGAGGTTCAAATGATGAAGGAACCAGTGGCATCCTCTGCTGCCCTGGTGCCGTCAGTAAAGGATTCATGGCCATCGTTGGATTTATCATCAATATCTCTCGCCACTGATGGAGTTCTAAAAAGAATCAGATAAATATATAAACAAAAAACTACATTTTTAGTGAACTATTTGAATTTTTCTTGAACACAACTAACACCTTTTGTATTTCCCCAACATCTGGGGAGACCAGCTATACCAAACTTTCAGTTACACAAAACCCCCTTCACTGTGAGCTCCCCGACCCAACTGCAGACTTCAGTGATTTTCAGCTTGTCCTTGGAATTCGTTGATGAGTTCACAGGAAATACCACACCATATTACAAGCAATAATAAAATTAAACCAGCCTTGCAAGATTCCAGAAATACCAACCTCCTTTCTTACAACTTACTTTGATTTTTATATTTCCAGGGGTACGAATGTGTCTATTTCCCATATGTTCAATCTTTAGAAAAATCTTCCTTTTTAATTGTTAAGATTAAAATAGAAAAGGGGAAAATCATAGTGGCTAAAAATACATCTAGTTAAAGTAGATATAGACTAGGACTGTGTTTAATTAGAACAAGTGAGCAAGTTGTATCCAAATATACATAAACACAGGATGCATAACTTTATCTGAAGAACCTAATGACCAGAAATAGGGACTGTTGTTAAAAGGATAATATTTTGGTTTACATCTTCCTGTTAATTATTCATGTCTTTTGAGTAATTTTAAATATTAAACAAACACTAGTCAAGCAGGTCATTGTCGCTTTTCCTTCATCCTCCATTGTCACTTCAAAAAATTCAAGATACTTACAAGTATGGTTTTAAAATATTTTATTTTATTTATTTTGAGAGAGAGAACAAGAGTGTGCGTGCATACACGCATTAGTGGGGGAGTGGCGGAGAGAGAGAGAGAGAGAGAGAGAGAGAGAGAGAGAAAGAATCCCTGAAGTGGGGGCTTCATCCTACAAACTGTGAGATCATTACCCGAGCCAAAATCAAGAGTCAGATGCTTAACTGCCTGAACCACCCAGGCACCCAGATACCTACAACTGTGTTTTTTAAAAAAGGAAACTAGGAGGGACCCCTGGGTGGCTCAGTCAGTTAAGTGTCTGACTTCAGTTCAGGTCATGATCTTGCGGTTGGTGAGTTCAAGCCCCACATCAGGGTCCGCATTGACAGTGCAGAGCCTGCTTGGGATTCTCTCTCTCTTCCTCTCTCTCTACCCCTCCTCTACTTGTGCACACTTTATCTCAAAATAAAGAAATAAACTTGAAAAATTAGGAAATTGGGAAGAAAATGTTCTGCTTTTCAAAGTAGTGATCTTCATTTTTTCCTTTCTTGTATATTTGATTTGATTGTTAAAACAGTTAATACACTCATATAGACCAAAAACTAAAAATATAATGGTATTTAAATAAACAATCCCTTTTTTAGCTTCTTTTTAAGACTGAAACCTAATGATCATAGTCCATAGTTCACCTAACATTGGCTTTTGCCATTCATATATTTAAAAAATGTCTTTATGTTGATTTCTTTTCACTGGGTTTCTGTGAGGTCAGTATAGTTTCCTCTCTGATAGTGACCTCAGAGAGTCTATGACTAGTCAGGATTAAAATAAAAATATTTGCCAGGTAACTGCCAGCCACGGTGAGAATGCCAACAAAGAACAAAGGTTGGGTATATGTCAGACATGGGCTTGCAATTCTGGCAAGGACACTATCGTGCCTTGAAATCTCAGGTCCTCCATGTGCAATCTGGCACACAGCACCCTTCCCCCCCTTAGTCCATTACACAACAGAACAATGTGGGACACAACTGGGTGTTATTGAACTTTCGTTTGTGTCATAAAATGACTGTCTTTGGCAGAAGTTTGAACTTACCCACGAATGAGATAGCACCTTTAAAATTATAAAATATAATGTTTATCTTGCATTTTATGTGATGCTGGAGACGAATCAGGAGGAAGGATGAGGAAAAAGAAGGAAGAAAGGGAGAGGTGCAGAATCCCTCCAGAGCAAGGATTGCCTAGATGTTGGACCACCCCTCTTCCTCACACACGTCACCTGAGGGAAATGCCATAAAAATTAGTCACCAAAAACAGATGAGGCTGTCTTATTCTGGCATTCCCCCTAAGAAGGCCTTAAGACAAGGACTTGAATGCAGGTAGTGGTCCCAAGGAGCTCACAAAGGGGAGTGGGGAAGTGAAATCAGGAAGGGAAAAGCTGATAAAGGGAGAGTTAATGTGTGGATTACTACTCTGGGCAACTGGGGATCAACGCTGCTAAGACATCTTGTGGAACACACCTCAGGATTTGTCCCAATGAAAGACAAAGAGACGGGTAGACAGCCCCTGGATTATGCCTCCTCTAGATGCAAGGAACTCCTGTGGTGTGGGAGGGAGTCTTCAGACCAAGAAGCTGAGAGGGGCAGGTGCTTGAGATGGGGAAGGACTTCCCCATGGTTGAAGATGAACTTGGAAGGGGGCCACGGGGAGCTCCCATATATCTCCCTCTGCCCCACTGGCAGCAACAGTGTCTGGGGCTGTTGAGGCAAGGTGATTACCTTCTAATGTCATTCCAGTAGAGAGCTGGCACAAATGCCTTTCTTCCGGAGTACCAGGTTCACCAGACAGAGGAATACATTTACGAGGTTCTGTAGGGTCCATTGTCTGCAACAACACAGCAGGATTGTTTTTTTACTGTTAGTCACGCGTTTAGTGAAGTAAGCAGGGAACTCAAGGCTATCAGGTTAACAGAGATGAAGAAATGGAGCATCAAAGACAAGTCTGATCTAATTTAAATCTGCTTAAAACTCTTCTTGGTAACATAACTGTTCTGGATCCTATGGTTCTTGGGTGTGGTTTTTTTTTTTCTTTTTGTAATGCCAAGGAGATTGAATGTGATCTATAAAATTTTGTTACACATCTGATATAGTAGTTTATTATTTTTTAATCAATCCTCCAAGTTTGCACCTAAAATGTAAGCTTATTTCCGAGGTCTAGAGAAGTATCTCTATGTACGCCATGAAGGTCCCCAGGAAAGATGAGTCAGTGACATCTGCCACATCTCAGTGTTACGGTTTTGGGCTCCACTTGGCTTCCCTAGTTTCCTTTCATCCTTATACTTGTAAGCGAGTGCTTTTTAACTTACCACCATCATATCTATTGGTGCCCAAATTTTCTTCTATAAGTTTAATTGCCTGGTGCTATACCCTGGATTTTTATGCCTCCTCCCATTCATATGTTGAATACCCAATATGATGGTATTAGGAGGTAAATATCTGGGGAAGTGGTTACATCACGAGGGGGTCTACCCCCTCACGAATGGGATTAGTGTCCTTAGAAAAGAGACACTAGAGAGGGGTGCCTAGTTTCGGCTCAGGTCATGAACTCACGGTTCGTGGGTTTGAGCCCCATGTTGGGCTCTGCGCTGATGGTGCGGAGCCCACGTGGGATTCTCTGTCTCTCGCCCTCTCTCTCTCTGCCCCTCCCCTTCTCTCTTTCTCAAAATACATAAAGTTTAGAAAGAAAAAAAAAGAAAAAAGACAGAAAGAAAGAAAAAAAAAGAAAAAAGACAGAAAGAAAGAAAAGAGTTACCAGCGAGCTCCCTCACCCCTTCTGACATGTGAGGGCACAGCAAGAAAGTGGTCATTTGTGAACCAGGAAGCAGGTCCTCACTGGACCGTATCTGGTTCACAGACTGCATCTGCCGAACCTGCTGGCTGGCGCCTTCACCTTGGACTCTCTGCCTCCAGAATTGCAAGAAATAGATTTCTGCATTTATAGGCCACCCAGACTATAGTATTCTGTTATAGCAACCTGAATGGACCAAGATACCCTTTTTGTGTTCTGTTGTTATATTTTGAATGTGCCAAATTTTTATGCAGTCTATTTTTTAATAGACTTTATTTTTAGAGCAGTTTTAGGTTCACAGCAAAATTGAGTAGATAGTACAAAGAGCTCCCATATATCTCCCTCTGCCCCACACGCATAGCCTTCCTCTCTATCAATGTCTGGCACCAGAGCGGTACATTTGT
Source organism: Acinonyx jubatus (assembly GCF_027475565.1). Classification (NCBI taxonomy): domain Eukaryota; kingdom Metazoa; phylum Chordata; class Mammalia; order Carnivora; family Felidae; genus Acinonyx; species Acinonyx jubatus. Next base: position 94,595,770 of record NC_069384.1, read on the forward strand.
GAATGTAGCACATCAGTAAACCTACACCTACATGTCACTATCATCCAAAGTGCACAGTTTACCTGTGTGCCTACTTTTAGCGTGGTACCTTCTATGGGTTTTGAGAAACGTAGAATGCCATGCATCTACCACTATAGTCACACAGAACGGTTTCCCGGCTCTAAATCAAATTATATTTCAAAGCAAATACTATCAGGAGACTTCCAAGGAAACGTTCTGGGGTTGGCCAGATCTTTCCCTTCATCAGCAAGGTAGATGCTTGGGCTCCAAATCTAGGTGTCTATAATCTCACCATTTGGGGAGTCATAGGATCAACCCATGAGTCTTTAAATATCAACTTTTACATTTTCAGGGTATCCTCTTATTTTAGAAACATCTAGACAAATGAAGTGAACCAAGGTCACTTTGGCACGGCAGACGAAATGCTCTTGAGCCAAAATGCAGACGGGGATATCCATTTTAAACGCAGTGAGTCTGATAATCCCAAATGCGGAGTGTAACGGTGCTTAGGTTTGCATTCAGCGTGGATTTCTCTGACCCAGAGCTCTAATCCTGGATGCCCAGCACTTTAGGAGGATGAGGATTCCTTAATCTCTATCTTCAGACTCTTACCCTCAACAAACCCCTCCAGGCAGCACACAGACGATTTAGGTAGTGCTAATTCTGTCTCAACTGATTAGGGCAGTAGTAGTAAGACATGAAGTTCATGAACTAAAGCCCTTGCCAAATCAGCAGATTTTCACTGAATGCTTGCCTGGTGCATAGTAGCCAGGTGTCAGTTTGATTCCATTTCAGTCTCTCATTGGCTATACTGTGACCATTTATTAAAGTCGGTGCAATCTGAGTTTGGCCAAGCCTGAATTTGAGCAATTACATATGGAATATTTGTTGTGTTGCATTATGATGCATGACTTCTGGGATTGTACTCATTGAAATAAATTAGTTTTTAAATAACTTCTGTATTTGTAAGTTTTTACAAATACAGTTTTTACATTCTAAGAGTAGATCAGTAGAATTAAATGTTTCTACAATCTTGAGAAAAAAATATAAATTCTTAAATGAAAACTAGTGGGAGATATTTACAGAGATCTTTTATTTAAGGTATAAAACAATCCTTAGTAGCTTCAGACATTCGCTATTCTAGGTGTCCTATATTAATCTGGGTTCTGAAAAGCATGTTAGTGCTAAAGCATAATTCACACTTCCTTAAGTACATTTTCAGTTTAGAAAAATAATAAATAGGAATTTTTTTTTAAAAAAATAGGAAGGCTGGGGTGCCTGACCATTAAAAAAAAATAGTTAAGTGGCCACCTCCGGCTTAGGTCGTGATCTCCCAGTTGGTGAGTTTGAGCCCCACATCCGGCTGTCTGCTCTCAGCACAGGGCCTGCTCTGGATTCTCTGTGCCCCTCTCTCTCTCTACCCCTCCCCCACTTGCATTCTTTCTCTCTCCCTCTCTCTCTCAAAAATAAATAAAAACATTAAAAAGAGTAGGAAGACCAATAAATTGTCCAAAAGTATTTCATTATCAATACCCCTAGCAGAAAAATTCACGGTGAGAAGAGAGATCATGCTAATTTCACAGTTATAGTTAGAAGTGTGAAAAGTTTATTTTTATATCCAATAATAAAAAGCTTAGAAAATAATTACATAAAACAGTTTGTGAAATGTAAATAATTGTACTGATATTCCAAATACATAGTTTCCTGAGATTACAAGGTGATTCTAAAATTATCCAAGCCCTATTTCAAGTGGAAGAAATAGTTACATTTAAAACATCTTTACCCCAAATGTGCATCATGGCCATTTATAACAGAAAGAAAGACAAAAGACATTGCTCCTTAAAATCTGAGTGGCTGCTTATGTGGGTCCTGAGAAACTTAACAGAAACCCATGGGGGAGGGGAAGGAAAAAAAAAAAAGAAGTTAGAGTGGGAGAGAGCCAAAGCATAAGAGACTCTTAAAAACTGAGAACAAACTGAGGGTTGATGGGGGGTGGGAGGGAGGGGAGGGTGGGTGATGGGTATTGAGGAGGGCACCTTTTGGGATGAGCACTGGGTGTTGTATGGAAACCAGTTTGACAATAAATTTCATATATTGAAAAAAAAAATCTGAGTGGCTGATGTCTCCATCAGCCCCACCCCACCTCTTCCTCAAGGATTTCATCCTCATGGGTGGTCAGGCACTGACTTTTTGCTCTTGCGGGGTTCCTAGTCTGGCCGACAGCCCACCTCCTGCAGCTGTTCCTTCCTCTCTGCTCTACATTGACTCCGAATGCCATCCATTTCCCTCAATATCCACAAAAAAGCACTCACACAAGGCAAACGTGTTGTGTAGCCAACTTGACTGAGAATTGGCCAATCAGATTGGGAGGGAGGGGGCAGTGTCAAAAACAATTTCAAATTGAACATTAAAGTTCTCCATTGTGAAACATCCCCTTGGGGGAATTTTGACATTTCAAGCCCAGGCTTCTTGTTCTTTTCCTTGACCTTCTCTCAGTTGGTCCCCCAATAATTGCAAAACATTCCTCCCACCTAGTTTTGCAGAGGGCCTCTGCACCCTCTTCCTGACTCTGCTCTGAGCCTCTCCTCAAGAGGACTTTGACTCTGGGTCTCTGCATATTCCCGCCCCTCCCCAGCCTTGCCGAGGATAGGGAAGGAACTTAGAGGCTTCTTTTCTACTGGCTTGAGTTGTGTCACTAACAGCCCACTTTGGAGGTCAGCTAGACTTAATTTTTGTTTTAAATAACAATAAGCATACACAAGCACAATATAAATGAAATGAGGTATCACTGTAGTAGTAAGCATCACTGTCCACAAAGGCAGTTAGTACCGAAGCACTTGGCAGTGGCCCTGAAATATATTTCACTTTTCCTAAAGGCATATACTTTATTAAAGCACCGTTCTAAATGCATTGCGTCACAATGCGACCCCTGGAAAGTGTCGGTGAAGGCATATGGTGTGTGCATGCTTCCCTCACCTCTCACTTCTTTTCATTCTGGAAGCTCATTGTCATTAGAGCCACCTATGCTTCCTTGAGATGTAAAGTTCTAGACACATTTGCAAATACTGTAATGAAAAAGACTAAACCTTTTCATCATTAAGCAAGTAGAGATTATGTAATGTCTTCACTACTTGAATTCAATATAACTTATGCACTGCTATAATTTGAATAAATTACGTTCACTTTCTCCAAATGATCGTGAAGCAAAACCCATTGTATATAAATTTGTACGTAGGTCAAAGTGACATCTAGTAGTACCCGTATAACTGAACTGAATTTTAGATATTTTAGTGAGATTGTTAGAAAGAATGAGTTAAGAAATAGTTAACATAGGGTTTTTTTCATGATTATCGTTGACTGCTCCTCAATGTTTTTTTCTCAAAGTTTCTACTCTGACATTTCATAGTCCGCACATCGTAATTCTTTTTGGAATATAGTTATCTGCAGTAACAAAAGGCCATTAGAAGAATAACGCATAGTAAATGTATAGGAGCAACACACAGAGGCAGGTACTTAATCTATTTGAAGATGAGAAAACACTTGATAAATTTATATACAACTTTGAGCTGACTTTATTTTAAATAAATTTCCTTTTACTTTTACTTAAAATAAAATTAAGGTGTGACAGATAGTATTTATTTATTTGACATGAGCAGTGTATCATTAGTAACGCTTCAGTAGTTTCAGCCAAATAAGAATTTATTAGCTAACATGTTGTTAGCAATAAGGGAGCCAACCAAATTTGTAGATAAATCTAAGCCTTTCTTTATAAAAATTCATTTTTCCAAAGTCTAATGTGTTTTATTTTTATAATGTACCCAGCGACTTTGGCAGGAATGCTGTCGATGGTATTTATACAAGATGATTTCCTTACTTCTCCATTGTGCACTCGATCCATGTAGACACGCATTCCTTTTAAGATAAAAGTGTCCATTTATTTTATATGTGCAAACATTTTATTAAAAGTAACTAGCCTGAGTTTGGACTCATTAAGGGTAGATATATATACTTACATCCTCTCTGAAGTCTTCCTGGTTTTGACATTGCTTGTGGAAGAACCATCCAAAGATTTTCTTTCAATTGCGGAAGCTCCTCTGGATGCAGATTTAAAAGCACATCTGACGACTGTTTCAGAAACCGTCTTAATTAATTCACCTTGCCTTAAATACGAATTCAACTAAGTTGATTAGTCCTACTTCATGGCAGAAACGTTGCCCTCTGATATCCTCTACAGATAGGCGAAAAGACGCTAAGCCCTAGGAAAGTGCACTGCAGTGTATATAAACCTGTCTCAGAGTTTAGCCTTTAGTTTAATCCTTCCTTAGCCTCTAAGATGCTTTGTGGGCATTCACTTAATGCCGCTCTTCAAGTTGACACAAAAGGAAAATACTAGGAGAATGATAAGCTTTCTTTGATGGGAATATGACCTATTTCATATTTCCAACAGGTTTTGAGTGGGAAGATTCCTTTGAAAGTAGGGGAAAAAAACTAAGTTATTTTTCACAGAGCTGCAAAATTAAACAAAAGATGGCAGTCTGTTTAAGGAAGAAGCTTCTAGAATTGACAGGGGGAAAGCCCTTCATGGTCTGTGTGAGAACTGCGAATTATATAAAAGAGAAAACATGGAATTCTGAAGATGTGATGTTTTATTTACTAGTGAAGCATTTGTAGCCTTGAAAAAGAACCTCAATCATTTGTATTCCTAGTAATTTGCTAATGGAAAGTGCAAAATAAGAACTCAATACAAAAAACTAAAAGTTGTGTTACAAGTAATTCTTTAGGCTTCTCGTCTGAAGATAACTTTCTTCTTTGTCGACACACATTTTTATTGTTAGCTATTGAGGTCATTAAAAAAATACCATATGGGATGTATTGATTTCACTCTGGGGTTATTTTTCATGAAACAGTGGTCAGCAGCAGGGATTTAATGGCTAACAGGCCCAGTCAAGTCCCAGGCCCGCTGTGTGTGACCTCTACAACCTGGCGAAGTTATTGAACTTCTCTGAGCCTCAGTTACCTCTTCTCAGAGTCTCATAGAGTTTTTCTGAGACATGAAGGCAACGTGTAGACAAAGTATTTGGATAGTTTCCACCAATTGCTAATTATTTTGTTAGATAATTACATCATATGGAGTCCTCTGTTGAAAAGCTATGGGCAAAATTTTTCTCAGCCTGCAGCGCTAGGAATAATTGGACTTTTCCCTGAGAAATCCAGTCAAAACAAAATCTCAGGAATCACATAACTAGTGAATTGCTTTGCACTGGCTAGTAGGAAGCTCAGGGCCAAATTTATGGCCTGCCTTTAGGCATGCATTTTAAAACTACAAATATTCTATGGTTTCATCTCAGTTTTCCTAATGCTATTTTCCTTTTGCCTTGATTTCTTTACTAAACTGTCTGTCTCTCTGTATTGTATGTGTATATTGAAGCCTCTGCCAATAAATAATAAATGCATATAGATTTTCACCACTCTGATAGGCCTCAAATTAGAAGAGCCTGGGTCTGAAAAGCTTGCCGAAATATCACTAAACACTGCTTTGCTACAAGCAACATCCTATAGGAGAATTCAGTTCCTGGCCAGCCCATAAACATCCATCTAACAGGGTAACAGCAGTATGTGTTCCAATATAGAGCTACCGTTTATAGTCCTGTTCTCTGGAAATATGATCAGAGTCCCAGGAGGGTTCACGAATGACCCGGTTTCCCCTGGATGCGTGCCTGTACCGCACTAGCAGCTGTTACTCCATTTACTCCTAACACCAGCTTCTGCTATGTTAAGGAAGGAAGAAAGATGAGGAGGTCTGACAGGTGGAATGTGGCGAGGAGGAGAAACAGTGGCTTCTGGAGAGTCTGGGGCCTGATGGGAAGGGGGAGAGAACAGGTAGCAACTTCTGGTATCGTCAGCCACACCAGGAGCAGGTTCTCTGAAAGCAAAGGAGAGGGAAAAGGAGTACTGGCAGGGCCCCAGCTATTTGAGGAATGGCTGGAAGAGGTTCCACAGGCAGAGAGGAACAGGTGAGGGTAAGACCAGCAATGTTCTTGGAAGTTATTTGTGAAGCGTTCACCAGTATTGTAAATTTGCATGCCCAGGGTGAAGAAAAGCCTCGTTGTTTCCTTGCAGTTGGTCTAGTCTCTTTCAAAAGTCCTGTTCTCTCAATAAGAGGTGAGACACTGTGTTTAGTCCAATCTGGGAAATTCAAAGCTACCCAACAATGTAAAGAGACAGTGTTTCTTGGGCAATTTAGTCCCTTCCAAGACTAAATTGTCTCCTTTGGATCTTTTCTCCTTTCTTTCTTGAGATGGCGCATGAGCTGGGTGTGGGCAGTGTCCTAGTGGGGGAAGGGATCCCAGAGAGTGTCAACGGACCAGGTCCTGCCCGCTGCCTCTCCAGCTGGCTTCCCATGCAGACATCCTAGGGCTCGCCAGGAGGCCCTACCTGCTGACTCAGCGTCTGACACAGCAGAGCCTCTGAGGTTTGGCAGTTCATCCTCTGGCTTAGGTGGTCCTCCCTGTAAGCCCTTGCTTGACCACAGAGTTATCTTTGCCCTGGGATTGGTGACCCACTCCAGCAAGCTTCCCAGAGTCTCTGCTACTTTTATATCAACTGAGGGGAGGCAGGCACTTCTAGGTCTTGCCTTCCACACCACTCAGGGTGACTCACGAAAGCTAACTCAGGTCCCTGGAATCAAAGTGTAGGCCACCTTCTTCCTTACTTGTTGGGACTTCCCTCAGGTGCAACTGTGCTTGGGGTCCCCAGTGCTCCCTCTTGATATGCTAACCAATGGGGATGATCTGGAATTAGGCTATCCATTCTCTCTCCACAAACTCTAGTTTTAAGGACAAACGTCTCAACAAAGCAGGGGGAAAAAGGCAGTGTGGAACTCAAAACCAGTCGCCCCAGGCTCTGATGATGGGAGGTCTCCCCCTCCACAAACCTCATGGCTCTGCCTCTGAGCCACCTTAAAAAGTGGCTGCTGCCTTTATATCATCACATGTTTGTATTATCGCCATCTATTTTTTTAAAAAATGATGTTAGCTTTCAAACTTTGTTGATTACTAAAGTTCTTACTGACTGACCATCAGTGACTTGTCTCTAAATGCGGAAAGGATACACTGAAATATAAAGATTGCTTTAGAACTATTTTGTATAATTTGTTTTGATACTGATGCACTTCTGATCCACCATGCACTTGAAATTGTTTTCTTCTATAGCGATGACAGCTCTTTTTCTGGAAGATAAGGAAGGTATATGTAATAGTATATGTGAGCACAGAAGTGGAATGTAATAGAATTTTTCTAAAGACATGTTTTCCATGCAAACCAAAGACTTCCAGAGAAAGAATAGGAAATATTCTCTCTTTATCTGTCCTTCCCTTTCCTTGCCCAGAATGTAGCTGGTGATTATTGCATGGTCTAAGGAAATTGTGAAAAATTGAGATCCCTAGCTTTATGAGATTGTGATTCATTAATTGAAACTATGGTCGCACTGGGGTGCCTGGATAGCTCAGTCGGTTAATCATCCAACTCTTGATCTCCACTTAGGTCACGGTCTCACGGTCCACGAGTTCTAGCCCTGTGTTGGGCTCAGTGCTGTCAGCACGGAGCCTGCTTGGGATTTTGTTTCTCCCTCTGTCACTGCCCTTCCCCTGCTCACGTGTTCTGTCTCTCTGTCTCTCTCTCTCTCTCTCACAAAATAAATAAACTTAAAAAAAATGATAGCATTAAATAAATTCTTCTGAAATTATGTGCTATTTTTTTAATGCTTCATAATTTAGTTGCTTAAAAATTAACCTAAGACTGTATTTGGTATAAGCCTTGTATGAATAAAAGTATTTGCTTATGCAAATAACTGAGCTAGAAATAGAAAACATACTTTACACCAATGTGCAAACATTGAAGACTATGAAATATATTATTATTATAATGGCAATTCCATTCTTGCTTATGTATTTTTATAAGTGGACAACAATTTGGAAACGGTAAGGTAAGATAATCAACAGAGGTTTTCATTTCTTCAGATACTAGTTTTAATTCCATTTTCCTTCATTTTATCAATTTTTAAATTTCCTTAATATCTATCCCCTTCAAAAAATAATCACTAAGATTTAGAAGGCCATGAACGCTGAAAATAAAAATATTATTAAAAAACTTTCTGCATGCCAGTGTGCTTTAAAAAAAAGGTCATTTGATCTTCAATAATGCTTTTTTCATGGCCATAAAAAGCCAAGCACCAGGAGAACTGTGTGCCAAAGACGTGGTTCTTGCTTCTAGCATATGTATGCCCCTCCCCTCTTTTTGTTAAAGACTCGTTTCTCCTACATGATTCCCTGCTCCTCCCTCTTCACTATAGATATAGCATAAAAACTAAGTACAGAAAATAATTGGCAAGGCATCGAAAAAAAGAGCAGACTAGCAAACAGAAAGAGGTGACATTTTATCTTCAAACAGGAAAATTAATTTGGAAGGGTCATTAAAACAATTGCACTTGTAAACTGGTTTTTGCTAACAATTTGTTTTTCTTTGGCACCACGATTATAGGATTGAAAACTCCTCCAGGGAATTTGGATCTAGACTACTTGGCCATGTCACAAAACTTCTGGAATTGAACGCATTGTTGGTACATGGGTATTAGTTATAATGGAATTTGATCTCAAAAAAATTGTTTGCATTTCTCTAAATAATAAAAATATTTCCCACAAAAGATGATCATGGAAAATGGCACTACAGTTGCCATGCTCTCATGGCTTTATAAAATACTGAGCTCTTTTGCCGAGTGTCACTATGATTCATGAGTAACACATTTTTACTGCCATTAGAACACTTGCAAAATTAAGCTAGAATTACCTCAGTTGACTGCTATTAGCCAAAGCTCCAGGATTCAGTGCCAAGAATAAATCCTTGTAATGATAGACTTCAACAGTTGTACAAAGCAGGCTTTTAAAGATTGGTTTCTGGAAACTAAATATTATTTGCTGGGACAAAGAGCCTATCGTTCATAGTTATTTAGCCCTGACTAGTTAAATGGACATATTTCTTTTTAACAATGTAAAAATGTTTACAGAAGTAGCATAATAACACCAGTGATGTATTTTTTTTCTTTACTTAATGTCTTCTTTTTGGTAAAGCATCTCTGTAGTTTTATAAATATTATCCTATTCATACCTAAAACACCTAGTTTTTAAGAAAGCAATAATAGCATTTGATCCAATCCTCAAAAGGTACAATAATGCAAAAACTGCATTTCACATGCACTGGAGAAATCAGAAGTGGCCCCAGGCTCCCTCACTCCTCCAGCTTTGTGCTCTGACTCGTCCTATTGCAAAGAAATCTTGGATGTCCATATTTTGTATCTAAAGAATGAATCACCCTTATATGAGTGCCACATGGCATGACGTATCTTTTTTTTTATTGTGGTAAAATACGTATAATGTAAAGTTTATCATCTTAACCATTTTTTTAATTTAAAAAATTTTTAATGTTTTCATTTATTTTGAGAGAGAGTGTGTGTGTGTATGAGCAGGGGAGGGGCAGAGACAGGGAGAGAATCCCAAGCAGGATCTGCCCATCAGCGCAGAGCCCAAAGGGGAGCTCGAACCAACAAACCACAAAATCATAACCTCGGCTGAGGAGCCACCCAGCCGCCCCTCATCGTAACCATTTTAAAACATTTTTTTAAAGGTTTTATTCATTTTTTAGAGACAGAGACAGAGCATGAGTGGGGGAAGGGCAGAGAGAGGGAGACACAGAATCCAAAGCAGGCTCCAGGTTCTGAGCTGTCAGCAGAGAGCCGGATGGATGTAGGGCTCGAACCCACAAACTGTGAGATCATGACCTGAGCTAAAGCCAGACACTCAACCAACTGAGCCACCCAGGCGCCCCTCATCTTAACCATTTTTAAGCATACAGTTCAGTAGCAAGTTCATTCACATTGTAGTGCAAGCAGTTGCCAGAACTCTTCATCTTGCAAAACTGAAGCTCTGTACCCGTTAAATAACTGCCCCTTCTCCCCATTTCCTGGCAACCTCCTTTCTACTTCTGTGTCCACGATTTTGACTATTCTGGGTATCACATATAAGTGGAATCAGTACGGTATTTGTTCTTTTGTGACAGGCTTATTTCACTTAGCATAATGTCGTCAAGTTTAATTTCCTCCCTTTTTAAGGCTGAATTAAACCCCATTGTATGTATATACCATCTTTTAAATTTTTTTTTTCAACGTTTATTTTTTTTATTTTTTTTTTTTGGGACAGAGAGAGACAGAGCATGAACGGGGGAGGGGCAGAGAGAGAGAGGGAGACACAGAATCGGAAACAGGCTCCAGGCTCTGAGCCATCAGCCCAGAGCCTGACGCGGGGCTCGAACTCACGGACCGCGAGATCGTGACCTGGCTGAAGTCGGACGCTTAACCGACTGCGCCACCCAGGCGCCCCTTCCATCTTTTAAAAACTCATTTGGGGGCACCTGGGTGGCTCAGGTCATGATCTTACCAATCATGAGTTCGAGCCCCACCTCAGGCCAGGTGCTCTCAGCCTGTTGGCACAGAGCCTGCTTTGAATCCTCTCTGCCCCTCCCTTGCTTATTCTCTCTCTCCAAAAAATAAATAAGATATTAAAAAAAAAAAATCATTTGTCGGGGGCACCTGGATGGCTCAGTCGGTTAAGCGTCTGACTTCGGCTCAGGTCGTGATCTCACGGTTGGGGGGTTGGAGCCCCGCATCGGTCTCTGTGCTAATAGCTCAGAGCCTGGAGCCTGCTTCTGATTCTGTGTCTCTCTCCCTCTCTCTCTGCCCCTCCCCTGCTCATGCTGTCTCTCTCTGTCTCTCAAAAATAAATAAATGTAAAAAAAAAAAATTAGGGGCACCTGGGTGGCTCAGTCAGTTAAGCGTCCGACTTCTGCTCAGGTCATGATCTTGCGGTTTATGGATTCGAGACTCACATCAGGCTTGTGCTCAGAGCCTGGAGCCTGCCTGGAGCCTGCTTTGGATTCTGTATGTCTCTCTCTCTCCGCCCCTCACCCGCTCGCACTCTGTCTCTCAAAAATAAATAAACGTTAACAAATTCATTTGTCTATTTGGGTTGCTTCTACCCCTTGGCTATCATGAATAATGCTACCATGAAAATGGGTGTGCAAATATCTCTTCAAGACTATGCAATACTTGTTATTTCTGTTTTGTGTGTGAAGAGGTGTGTGTGTTTTTTACAATAGTGATCCTACTGGGTGTGAAGTGGTATCTGATTGTAGTTTGATTGCATTTCTCTTGCGATTAGTGATGTTGAACGATTTTTCATGTGTTTGATGGCCATTTGTTTGTTTTCTCTGGAGAAATGTCTGTTCGAGTCCCTCGCCCATATTTTAAAAATTCTTTTTGTTAACGTTTATTTATTTTTGAAACAGAGAGAGACACAGCATGAACGGGGGAGGGGCAGAGAGAGAGGGAAACACAGAATTGGAAGCAGGATCCAGGCTCTGAGCCATCAGCCCAGAGCCGACGCGGGGCTCGAACTCGCGGACCGCGAGATCGTGACCTGAGCTGAAGTCGGACGCTTAACCGACTGAGCCACCCAGGCGCCCCTCTCGCCCATATTTTTAAATGTTTATTTTTGAGAGAGAGGGAGACAGCACGCCAGCAGGGAGGGGCAGAGAGAGAGGATCGGAAACAGGATCTGCACTGGGCTCCGTGCTGGACTCTGCTGACAGCAGACAGCCTGATGCGGGACTGGAGCTCACGAACTGTGAAATCATGACCTGAGCCGAAATCAGACACTTACCTGACTGAGGCACCCAGGTGCCCCTCCCTTCCCCAGTTTCAATCAAGTTGCTTGTGTTTTTTTTGTTGTTGTTGTTGCTGTTAAGTTGGAAGAGTTCTTTGTATATTCTGGATATTAGCCGCCTGTAAGATATATGACTCTCTCCTCTTACTGCATAGTATCACTTAGATGTAGAATTGAAAAAGAAAAAAAGATCAAACTCACAGAAACAGAAAGTAGAAAAGTTGCCAGGGGCTGGAAGATGAGAGAAATAGGGAGAGTTTGGTCAAAGTTTGGTACAAGCTTTCAGTTAAGATGAATAAGATCTGAGTATCTAATGTAAAACATGGTAACTATAGTTAATAACACTGTATTGTATAGTTGGCATTTGCTGAGTGAGTAGAACTCCAATATTCTCACCACCACCTCCAGAAAAGATAAATATGCGAAATGATGGATATATTAAGGAACTCGATGGGGAGAGTACCTGCACAACAGGTGTGCATGTCAAATCATCACATTGTACACTTAAAGATCTTATAATTTTGTCAATTCTGCCTCTATAAAAAGTGTATAAATATTAGAAGGCTAATTCCTCAATTTTTTGTGCTATTCTCGAAGCAATGGCTTAGAGGCAGGACATCTGGATTATTAACCTTTTCTCTACCACCTTGTTAAGTCCGCAATCAACAAAACAATCTATGTCTCTGATTCATAACATTTTGATTTCTGTGGCATCTGTACTCCCACATGACAGATCTCAAGCCACCACCATCTCTCAAGAGACACACAGCAGGACGTGGTTGTATGTTGTTTCCATCATTCTGGTAAATAGATGTCAACAACCTCAGAAACATAGAAAATAGTAAAACATGGTAAAATGATTAAGAAGTGATAGGCTTTGTATTACGTTTATTTTTAAGATAATGGAATCAATCGTGAGTCTACATATTTCAGTTTTTAACAGTGGCTATGTTTAACAACCAGCTTGCAAAATTCCTAAAACTCTTTTAATCAGCTTTTGTGAAGTGTTTTCAGCTGGCCCAGCACAACACTGCTTAGACCACTTCTGCCCTGAAATGTCCACCTTCCTTCCACCCCCCAACATTTTGCTTGGGTTCCCCAAATAGTGTATCACTTTGGCCTTTCCTTGAAACCTTTTATTTTTTTTTTATTTTTTTTCAACGTTTATTTATTTTTGGGACAGAGAGAGACAGAGCATGAACGGGGGAGGGGCAGAGAGAGAGGGAGACACAGAATCGGAAACAGGCTCCAGGCTCCGAGCCATCAGCCCAGAGCCTGACGCGGGGCTCGAACTCACGGACCGCGAGATCGTGACCTGGCTGAAGTCGGACGCTTAACCGACTGCGCCACCCAGGCGCCCCTCCTTGAAACCTTTTAAATAAGAGTCTGCTGATTGCTGCTCAAAGTCCTTCTACATCTGGCCCCCGCACACCTTATCACAATGTTTCCACACCTCGTGAAGGAGAGAACCTAGTTGTGCTTCCAGGCGACCTCACTGTCCGGCTCTTCACCCACACCTTGCTCATTCTTGACTCTCGGTCCTGCTTCCTCTCCACTTCTCTGGAAAGCCTTCGTCCCTTCTCACCCAAGTTCAACCCTTCAGGGACCAGCTCCGATTCCACAGACTGTACAGAACCTTCCCTGGGTGCCTCAGTAATTTCTCTTATTGCTTTATTGCACTGACGGCTTCTACCATAAGCTACATCCTTCATGAAGTATTATTTCGCACTGACATTATTTTGTTGGCACATGCCGTTCTTCATTTTCCAACTAGAATGTATTAGCAATGTCTGACATTTCCAGTTAGAATGTCAGGGAAAGACTCGGGTTTCATACCGCTTGAGTACCCTCCCCACATGTATTCATACATTCAAAACTATTTATTGAGCACCCACTGTGTATCAAGGATTGTGCCAGACATTAGGGATAAATTTGTAAGTCTTTGTAGAGGAACAAGACATAAGTCTATCTTTGCCAACCTCAATGAAAAAGCACACATGAGGGGCGCTTGGGTAGCTCTGCTGGTTAGGTGCCTGTCTTCAGTCCAGGTCATGATCTTGCAGTCCATGAGTTCAAGTCCCACATCAGGTTCTGTACTGACAGCTCAGAGCCTGGAGCCTGCTTCGGATTCTGTGTCTTCCTCTCTCCCTGCACCTCCCCTGCTCACTATCTCTCTCTCTCTCAAAAACAAGTAAACATTAAAAATTTTTTTTAAAAAGTACACACTAGACATTAAAAATAATTAAATTAAGTTTTGGAATAAAGTATATAAACAGAACCATGAAATTTTAGAGCTAGCAGGGATCTTAGACCAGGCATTCTCACTGGGGACAATGATATCTCCACAGAGACTTTGTGGAGCCACGTTGAAAGTTTTTGGCCGTTCAGTTGTTTTGAGAATATCAGGGGATTTATGAGTGCTTCTGGGGATAGCGGACATCCGGCAATGTGTGGACAGTTCCATTCAACAAAGAACTGTATTACCTCACACATAATTTTTAAGTGTTTCACTGGGAATTCATGAAGATAAATTATAATTAGCAAAACTTAGAACTAGAACTCCACTTTACATGAAACATAAAGCTTTCTCTTGTGTGGTTTTTGAAATACACTGAATTTTCCAGGTATTCAACTAAGTTGAGAAAAAAATGTTCTCTTCTGCACCAAATTTTATTGAAAGTTGTTCATCATCACCAAAAGAAAAAAGAAACACACATCATGAACAGCAATGCCATTTATGCTGTTCAAGTCACCAAATCAATACTTGATATCATTCTGTAGTCCTAGTCATTATATACCAATCTATATAAAATCTCATAATATACCAATATGTACAGTGATTTCATAATGTCGAGTTTTTTTTTTTTTTTAAGATTCTATTTTAAGGAATATCTACGCTCAACGTGAGGCTCAAACTCACAACTGAGAGTCACATGCTCTACCCATGGGCCAGCCAGTTGCCCCCAAAATGTCAGGTATTTTTAAAAGTCAAAAATATTCCATTGGATACTAATAACAACATATTACATACATTACAACATATTAAATACAATTTAAATACATTAATGTATAATCCATTAAAATATTAAATAAAGTAATATAAACACACAAAAATCAAACATTTCCAATATAAGCAGATACAAGCAGCTGACTTTTCATGTCTTACAGGGTAGTTCCGTGCTATTTATTTGCATATTAAAATTTTTTTAATTTAAAAATTAAATTATTAATTTTACGACTTAAAAATTTTTTTCAGTGTTTATTTTTGAGAGAGAGAGAGACTGTGAGCTGGGGAGGGGCAGAGAGAGAGAGGGGAGACATAGAATCTGAGGCAGGCTCCAAGCTTTGAGCTGTCAGCACAGAGCTGGACACACGGCTGGAACCCACCCACCTCAAGATTATGACCTGAGCCGAAGTCGGAAGCTTAACCAAATGAGTCACCCAGGTGCCCCCCTACAGTGTAATTTTAAAGATGCTCATACGGATGGTATCTGGAAAAGCTAATAATGACAAAAGGAAATAATGTTTCTGGGGTTGGGTGTAGTTCTAAGAACTAGAGTTCAAACCCCAGGGGAATCAAGCTAAATCATGGAGGTTTTATTCTTTAAAAAAAATGTTTATTTATTTTGAGTGAGAGAGTACAGGCTGGGGAGGGGCAGAAAGAGAGTGGAAGAGAGAATCCTAAGCAGGCTCCCCGCTGTCAGCACAGAGCCCCACGGAAGTCATCTCATGTGACCCTGGGATCGTGAGCTGAAACCAAGAGTCACTCGGCTGACTGAGCCACCAGGCACCCCCAGATTGGAGCTCTAAAAACCCATCGCCTAAAGGAAAGGCCTAAAGAACCTTGTGGTTTTGAGTCAAGGTCTGTAGAAAAGAAAGACGAAATGCCTGAAAATGTACTGGAAGCGCCGAGGAAAAACAACCCCGGACTTGCTCTTCGGCAGAGGCATCGCACGCAGCCTCCTCCCATGCATCCCCGCTCTCCCACCAACTCACACACTTAAACACGTCAGTCCCCATTTCACCCAAGTACTGTTGCGTTTTCATTTATTTGGTAGTGTCCCTCTCTTAGATCTCCGGGCAAAAGTGCTGCAGAAATTCACACAAAAAACTGATAATCAGATATCTCCAATTTTTAACTAAACAAAATCACCCTTGGCGTAACAGGGACTGAGGCTGACCAGATGCAAGCGCGGAGGGCCACAACTGATCCTGCAAACCTAGGTCATTCTGATGGAATACGAGAGACACGTTGTTAAACCAAAAACAAGCTGCGGCTGGTTCCCTGAGGGGGGCGTGGCTTCCTCCTCTTAGCTCGTCCTGGAGACCACTGAGGCAATCAGTAGACCTGCCTGAGAAGCCGGGAGAGAAGTCAACTGTAGGTATGAGCAACTGCCAGTGCATCAGGTAAGTCAACTGTAGGTATGAGCAACTGCCAGTGCATCAGGTAATTTTCTGATGACTTATGCTTTAGGTATGACAGAAAAAAAAAATAGTAATAACTTTTCCCTTTTGTTCCTAAAGATTAGTCATCTTTTCCCGGTGCTAGCTTTTCTTTTGTTCATCTACTGTTACCCTTCCAATGACGCAATAAGATGAACCAGAGAGAGTTCTTATCTTTTCCACCTATTGGTGCAAAAATGGTGTTGCTGCCTCGACCCCTGTCTGAAACCATGGCAACAGCTTTTCCACCTGGGCACCTGCAGCTGGAGTTTCCCTCTCCTCACTCGGGACAAGGCTGCCTGTGTTGCTGCCTTCCTTCAGAAAGCACTCCTTCAGGTCCATGACCTTCCAGACCTGCCTTTTGGGACAGTTCTCTACAGGTTCATGACCTTCCAGGCATGCCTTTTGGCACAGTTCTCTATTTTGCACACGTTTCATTTTCTTTGGTGAGATTAATGAGCTAGCCACATTCTGAATTGTCAAAGGAATAGAGAGAGGGAGATGATGAAATGTAACTTTGGAAGATGAACCTCCACCTTACAAAATGCCAAAGAAGTTGGGTGGTTCTGCACTGGCCTTTGGGAGAAATGTGCCAGCATGTTTTTCACAGGGTGACGCCGACCTCATGGTGCTGATTAGAGAGGAAATTCTTTATCCATAAATGCAGGTGGCTCAGGCTATGATGAGGTTTTTCTTGGGGGTGATTGTGGGGTTTGTGGGGTCCAGAGCCAACAATCAGGAAAGAATTCTTGAAGACCTCTTTGGTGCAAAAAAACATGGTTTTATTGAGGCACAGGGACAGGACCTGTGGGCAGAAAGAGCTGCCCCGGGGCCATGCGGAGAGACTGGTTATATACTCTGGGGTTGGGGCAGGTAAAGTCCGGGGGAAGTTTCTAGTGAGATTTTCATATGCTAAAGAAGACTCACAGGATACTGGAGGCCTAGCTGTTGTCTAGCTGAGGTTGTTTTTCCCTCTACAAAGCATTAGCATTAAGACAGTAGGGACTTCCTGGAGGAACATTTTACTCTGCTAGCCTCAAGTATTTGTCAATGGGCTGCAGGTTATAAGGAAATTAAGTTCAATCTGCCATTTCCTTCTGCCTTTGTTTCCCACATCACTATGGAGGGGTGATGGAGACTTAGGTCCTGCGGGACTACAACTCTTATCAGTAACCATTTGTTTTCCCCCTTTCCTTTTTTTTTGGGGGGGGGGGGGGGCAGCCAGGAGTGCCTGAGGAATATCACACATATCCCACCTGAGAGTGGGGGTGGCTGGGGGTGTTTGCGACTGTCAGCTTGCCTTATGCTCCCTCATCAGCTGTAAGGAGTCATCTCTGTTCTTTCAGCAGAATAAGCAATCATTTATTGAGTCCTTACTCTGTATCAAGTCCTATGCCCGTACTTCTCACACATTGTCTCATGTTTCATCACAACAAACCTGTGAGGAAGGTACTATTGTGACTTTCATTTTGTAAAGGAGAATGCTGAGGCACAGATACAGGTAGGTTCCCACTGCCAGAGACAACTGGGATTTGAACCCACATTTGTCTGGCTCCACAGGCTTCTCACCCTCACACACGGCCTTAGGTTGGAAGTGAGTGGACTGGAGCCGAAAGCCTTCCCTCCCATTCCCCATCCGCAGGTCTGTGTCAAGGAACTCTCTGGGCCTTTTCTTGGTTCTTCTGCTCCTGGACCTGTCTCTCCAAGCTATTCATTTTTTTTTTCTTGCAATTGAAACCTCAGCATACAATGATTACTATTGTCTGTGCCCTGGAGTATAACTGTCCACTCTCAGAAAACACAAGGGAAGTATATGTTTCTTAAAATTCCATGCTAATGATGCTTGGCACTCTTTAAGGGAACATGAGTCCACAGCTGTCATCTTTCTAGCTCTAATTTTGGAAGCACTGTAGTTAAGAATGTAGCCAATCTCATTGGAAGTCTATATATCTAAAAGGATAAGGCTTTCCTTTGCTTGCTTGCTCTGGGCAGAGACTACAAACAGCAAGAATGATAGTTATACGAAGATGTAATCATATAGTGAGAGCTAGATGGACACTGGTTTGTACATTGGCCATGGGAAACCTGGTGTATCATGGCAGGTTACTGGAACTCCTGTTGCATGAGAACCCTTCAAGGTCTTGGAAAAATGGGGCAGTGAATTTTGAGGAGATATAAACTCCTGAAACATTAAGATGAGGAATCTCAAAGATGTGAAGAAGGCTGCCCTCAATTTAGGAGGACATGGCTACCCTGAAAAGCAGAGCATGTACCATGTCTTGAATGAGGGAATGAAAATTGGATCCTAGAGGAGAGCTCAAAGTTAACAGGAGAGAAATAGTCTATTTGCCCACATTTCTCTAGACCTGGGAAATATATCCCAAGTTCCTCCAAAAGGAGCAGGCTACCTTTCAAAGAGAGCTCAAAGAATAGAATAGCCAGTATAAGGCCAGGCGACAGGAAGTTAAGCCAAAAAAGTAGTTTGCTGGTAGGGAAGAAACTCTTCTTCAGCTTTAAGGATCATTACAGTCAAAGAAGAGGGAGTGGGGAACCATATTCCAATGATAGGGAAGTAACAACCACAAACCCAAGCCACCAAGAGCCAGAACAGGCAATATTTACCACAGCCATAGTGAGAAAGCTTCAGGAGCAAGACTGAGAAGACCGTGGAGCCAATAGGAAAAGGGGAGCTGAGGTCTGGTAGCCTGGTGACTTCCTTGGAAAACTCAGTCCAAGATAGTGCAGTTGTCCTCAAGGATAGGGAGGCCTAGGAAGATATGGGCCTCCTAGTGTTATGGGTTGAATTGTGTCACTCCAAAGTTTATATGTTGAGTTCTAACCCCCAGGACCTCGTAACATGACCTGACATGGAGATTGGATCTTTACAGAAGTAATCAAGTTAAAGTGAGGTCATTAGAATGAGCTCTAATCTAATGACTGGTGTCTTTATAAGATGGAAATTTTGGACACAGACACACAGGGAGAATGGCATGTGAACCTGAAGGCAGAAACCAGAATGATGCTTCTACAAGCCAACATATTATAAGGACTGTGAGCAGGGGTGCCTGGGTGGTTCAGTTGGTTGAGCGTCCAACTCTTGATTTCAGTTCAGGTCATGAAACCAGAGTCATGGGATTGAGCCCTATGTTGGACTCCAGGCTGAGCGTGAAGCCTACTTAAGATTCTCTTTCTCTCTCCCACCTCCCCCTCTCCCTCTCTCTCTCTCTCAAAAAAAAAAAAAAAAAAAAAAATTGGGAGCAAACCATCTCAAACTAGAGGAAAGGCATGGAACTAACTTTTTCTCACAGTCCTCAGAAGGAAACAGCCCTGCCAACACCTTGATCTTGGACTTCAGCCTCCAGCACTATGAGACTAAAAGTTTTTGTTGTTTAAGCCACCCAGCTGTGAAACTTTGTTAGAGCATCCCTAGACAACTAACATTCCCAGTGAAGCCCTCAGAGCAAGGTATTGGAATATTTAAGTTACAATATCGGGGAACCAAAGGGATGGCAGGTCCCCCTCTCACAATAAAGTTATTCCCTTTAAATTGTGTTCTCCATCCAGGCCATGTTCTGATGAATGACCAGAATGACCTCTCTTGTGGTGTAAGTGTAAATCCTTTAAAACACCGTATGCACAAATACTCGTTTGAAGAACACTTCTAGGCAACCACTGTATGCCCAGCAACCTTGCAGAGTTTAAACCATGACAAATGAAATTAGGTTAAACACTCATCTCCTTTTAAAAGCATTTTTTAATAGATATCTCTTAGGTTTATTTTTGAGAGAAAGAGAAAGAGTGTGCAGGGGAGGGGCAGAGAGAGAGGGAGACAGAACCCAACAGTGAATCGTGAGGCGCTTACCTGATTGAGTCATCCAGGTGCCGCTCCTTTAAAAAATATTTAAATGAACAGATTTATTGAAACCCATCTCTAACGCTGCTACCCTGGCCACTTCTCCAGAAGTAAGATGGAAAGGAGAGCTGACTTAGCACATCTGGGCATGCAACAAGGTGTCATTTATTTCAACAACACTTCATGGTCCCTGTATGGAACAGGGACCTGTACCCTGTATAGGGACAGAAACTGGTCTGGATCACCCAGCGGAAGAACCAAGTGGCACTTGGAGATCTTGGAAGGCAGGAGGTTTATTTTACGCTGGTGTGCTCAGAGGAATCATTCTCCAGAGGTCTGAGTCCCGAGCATAAGCAGAGGAGACAATTTATAGTCTGGTCGCACAGCAAGCGGGGTGGGAAGAAAAACCAGGAAGGGGAGTCTTCGGGCAAGGACTGGAATTCCCCCATTAGTCCTGTCGGCCATCTTATAACAGATTTTTCCCTATCAGAATGTTTACTTGAACACACTAAATGCTACAGGATTTCCCTTTGTAGAGTAGAAATGCTGTATGGAACAATCATTGAGATAATCATGGCCGCCTTTGCTTGGCTTTTCCTTAGATGGGAGATCAGAACAGAGATTCTTAGTTTCATTTAAATTAATTTTTGTTGGATTCCACTAGAGCATTTGAAATTCTTGTTACTGAGGAACACTTTCTCTGTTGTGTAGTCTAGGAATACAGAGGAGGATGTTGGTTGGATATAACCTTAAAAAAAAAAACTCATTATGGATAATTTCAAACATACACTAAAGGAGATAGACAAGAACAGTAAACCTGAACGTGCCAATTATGTAGCTACAATTACAAACTCCTGCCTGCTCTTGTTTCATTTGGCCTTCTGCCTTTCTTTCCCCATACTGGATTGTATTGAAACCAATGCCAGCTATAATTTCATTTTATCCACAAATATTTCAGCATATATCTCTAAGAAAGACAGACCCTTAAAAAATTATCATGAGACCATGACCCTACCTAGAACATCAGCAATTCTAAACATCATATATCGTCCAGTTAAGGTAAAAGTTTCCTTGATTGTCTCATAGTATTTTAAAAAGTTGGTTTGTTTGAGGATCCAAAAAACATTCCTGTGTTGCATTTGCTTCTCTTCTCCCTTCTTTTTCCCTGAAATATATTTAAGAAAACAGGTTGTCTTTTCTGTTTTGATTATTGTATTCTCCTTGTGTTGTTAACGTGTTCCCCAGTCCTTCATGTTTCCTAAATATTAGATTTAGATGCTTGATCTGATTTAGGTTTGCTATTTTGGCAAGACAATTTTGTTTAAAGGTGGTGCTGGATTTTCCATCGGGAGGTACAACCTGTTCAGTTCTCTCCTCTGATGTTAGTGGCTATTGAGAGCCATAACCTAGATTTTATTTCATTTGAGATTTGCCAAATGATGGTATTCTAATTCTATTATTCCTTGAATGTGAGGGTACAGCTCACACAGGAAAGACAAGTTCAATGCTTGATTCATTTTAGAATAATTGGTTTACGAATATCCTTCAGTGGTGACCAATGAGTTTATTATTTTCTCCTCCTCCTCCGCCTCCCTCTCCCTCTTTTTCGTCCTCCTCATTATTTTAAATTTAAATCGGAGTTAGTTAACATATAGTGTAATAATGATTTCAGGAATAGAATTTAGAGATTCATGGGGTGCCTGAGTGGCTCAGGCAGATAAGCGTCTGACTTCACCCCAGGTCATGATTTCACAGTTTGTGGGTTTGAGCCCTGCATTGGGCTCTGTGCTGACAGCTCACAGCCTGTAGCCTGCTTCAGATTCTGTGTCTCCCTCTCTTTCTGCCCCTCCCCTGCTACTGCTCTCTCTCTGTCACTTAAAAATAAATATTAAAAAAAAAAAAGAATTTAGTGATTCATCACTTCCATATAATGCCCAGTGCTCATCCCAACAAGTGTCTTCTTTAATGTCCCTTGCCCCTTTAGCCCATATCCCCACCCACAACCCCTCCAACAACCCTCAGTATTTAAGAGTCTATTATGGTTTGTCTCCCTCTCTGTTTTTTTTTTTTTAATGTTTTTATTTTTGAGAGAGAGACAGGCAGAGAGTAGAGGAGGGGCAGGGAGAGAGAGGGAAATACAGAATCCGAAGCAGGCTCCGGGCTCTGAGCTCTCAGCACAGAGTTCGATGCGGGGCTTGAACTCATGAGCTGTGAGATCATGACCTGAGCTGAAGTCAGACACTTAACCGACTGAGCCACCCAGGTTCCCCATCCCTCTCTGTTTTTATATTATTTTTGCATCTCTTCCCTTATGTTCATTTGTTTTATTTCTTAAATTCCACATATGAGTGAAATCATACGATATTTGTTTTTTTCTGACTTATTTCACTTAGCATAATACACTCTAGCTCCATCCACATTGTAAATGGCAAGATTTCATTCTTTTTGATTGCTGAGTAATATTGCATTATATATATATATGTATATATCATTTATATGTATATATATGTATATACACACATATATATGTGTATACATATACACATATACATATACATATATATACACATATGTGTATATGTATATACATATATATATATATATACACATATATGTATATATGTATATATCACATCTTCTTTATCCGTTCATCAGTCGTGGACATTTGGGCTCTTTCCATACTCTGGCTATTGTCAATAGTGCTGCTATAAACATTGGAGTGCATGTGCTCCCTTTGAATCAGCATTTTGGTATCCTTTGGATAAATACCTAGTATTACAATTGCTGCATTATAGGGAGGTTCTATTGTTAATTCTTTGAGGAATCTGCATACTGTTTTCCAGAGTGGCTGCACCAGTTTGCATTCCCACCAGGAGTGCAAAAGGGTTCCTCTTTCTCCTCATTCTCACCGACATCTCTTGTTTCCTCAGTTGTTAATTTTAGCCATTCTGACCAGTGTGAGGTGGTATCTCATTGTGGTTTTGATTTGTATTTCCCAGATGATGAGTAATGTAGAGCATTTTTTCATGTGTCTGTTAGGCATCTGGGTGTCTTTGGAAAACTGTCTATTCATGTCTTTTGCCCATTTCTTCACTGGATTATTTGTTTTTTGGGTGTAGAGTTAGATAAGTTATTTATAGATTTTGGATACTAACCCTTTACCTGATAGAGTTTGCTTTAAAAATACCAATATGGGGGCACCTGGGTGGCTCAGTCGGTGAAGCCTCCAACTCTTGATCTCAGCTCAGGGTTGTGAGTTCAAGCCCCACTTTGGGCTGTGCACTGGGTGTGGAACCTACTTAAAAGAAAAAAAATATTATTATGATATCATGGCTTTTTAATTTGTTTAATATGTTTTAACCATTGTGGCATTAATACTCAAATTGTGCCATCATTGGCTATTTGGAACTGTCTCAAATTGGTTCTTGGATCTTGGACATAACCTTTTTATCTGCTTTTGAGAAAAGAGTAGAGAGGCCCTTACAGAACTTTCACTCTTAGATTAGTGGTGTCTGGACTTTTTTGATTGTGAATTCCCATTACAAAATCTTTGAGCATGAGTCCCCTCTATGTGCTTATTTATAAACTATACACATGTACTATGATTTAATATATTATGTACATAACAAAATACCTCCAAATAGAAATTTTGGATGATAAGAAAAAGCTGAAATGGACAACGTTTTAAAAATAACAGTCACCTAGAAGGTCACTAGACCTAGGTCTCCTAGCCAACACAGCAGGGGAGTTGGGGGTGGAAGAAACTTGGCAATGGCAGACAGCTCCATCTCTGCCTGCCAAGAAGTCAGGAATCCTAGAAGAGACCAGGCTGCTGGCCTCCAGCACTGGGCCTGGAGAGCTCAGCCCAGTTTCCTGCCAACAGCTTGGCCATGAGCAGGGATGAGATGCCGAAAGTGTCCTGGAACCCCACCAGGCTCTTTCATGGTCCAGCAATCTGGTGAGCAGGCCTGGTTGGGTAAATGCTCAGGAGAGAGGCATACAGGCTGGTTTCACAGTTATGGGAGCAGAATCATGTCTGTATTCTCTCTAGGAAGGAAAAATCTGAAGTTACAAAAGTTTGACTTCCTTTAAAAATGGAAGCAGCTGGGGCACCTGGGTGGCTCAGTTGGTTGAGAGACCGACTTCGGCTCAGGTCATGATCTCATGGTTTGTGAGTTCGAGCCCCGCGTCAGGCTCTGTGCTGACAGCTCAGAGCCTGGAGCCTGCTTCTGATTCTGTGTCTCCCTCTCTCTCTGCCCTTCCCTCACTCATGCGCTATCTCTCTCGGTCTCAGAAATAAATAAACATTAAAAAAAAAAAATTAAAAAAAAAAAATGGAAGCAGCTTTGGGGCACCTGGGTGGCTCAGTTAAGTGTCTGACTCTTGGATTTGGCTCAGGTCATGATCTCATGGTTCATGAGTTCGAGCTCCGTGTCGGGCTCTGTGCTGACAGCTCAGAGACTGGGATTCTCTCTCTGCCCCTCTCTGCCTCTCTCTCTCTCTTTCTCTCAAAATAAATAAATAGACTTTTAAAAAAATTAAAAATGGAACCAGCTTTGGGGCGCCTGGGTGGCTCAGTCGGTCAGGCATCGCACTTCAGCTCAGGTCATGATCTCATGGTTCATGGGCTCAAGCCCTGTGTAGGGCTCTGTGCTGACAGCGCAGAGCTTGGAGCCTGCTTCGGATTCTGCATCTCCCTGTCTCTGCCCCTCCCCGGCTCTGTCTCCCAAAAATAAATAAACATTAAAAAAAAATAATTAAAAAAAATGGAACCACCTTTAATTAAAAAGAATTGGTAAAGCAAATTACTTTAAAGTACCTTTCCCTTGGCTTTCTATGCTGATGAAACCAAAGGATAAATATTTAGGACTTAGGCTCCACAGAAGTGACTTGTTTAAGTAACCTGGTTGAGATAAACTTTCAAGGAAAGATTTTGCTCCATCATAAGTAGCAGATTCCCTCAGCTGTGTTTTCATGATACTCAGTTTGAATTGTGAGGCCCCGTTACTGCCAAATGGCTTTGATATCCACCTAAATGGCAAACCTTTGTGTTTGTCAATAACTCTGAAATGTGGTTAGAACATTATGGCACATCAGAAAGTAAGGCAGGTGTTGGAAGTAATGGTGGTTTATGCAAGGAAACTGTCCTTATCTCCTTGAAGTATATGAACATAAAATCAATTCCAAAGTTTCCAACAACAAGAAAAAGGCCATGTTTTGTTCTCCAAAACCATAAAGCAAAACCAAACAAAAAAACGGCATTTGGCTTTTGAAGTGATGACCACTGTTCACTGACTTTCTTTTGTAAGAAGTTTCGAAGCAACTTTAAATAAAATAAAATTTTCTCTTCTGCCAATTTCTAAACTTAAACATAGACTTTTACTCATAATTTGCAATTGCAGCAAAGAAGGTTAAGAGGAGGAGGACCTCAGAGAATGAGATGATCTTTAGGAGGAAGTAGAAACTTCTAAATGTTTCTTAAGTCATTCCTGTGAGTTAAGGATTGCTGATCCTAGAAGAATATAAATATGCCTGGAAGCGGTACATCTTGTTGCTAACATTTTGTGTGTATGAGTCATGTGTTTTCTACCAATCGGCGGGACCCAGCCAGAGACACTGCAACTTGTGAATGACAGTCTTTTCCAATAATGGGAAATTCTTTAACCTACTGCCTTATTTTCTGTATGAGCAGTTAAGCCCTGTTTTTGTAATCCCAATTACTCATCTTGAAAAATAAAATATGTCCAATTTTAAGATCTATACAAGAGATTTATCCTACAAGTTCAGTTCACAAAATTAGAAAAAAAAAAAAAAAAAAAAAAAAGGCCCAACCTGAAACCTTTACTTTATCACAGCCACCTTCACCTAGGGCAGGGCTGGTTAACTCTTCAATCATGTGGTGTTGGTATCTCACTGCTTCCTTTATAAAGTGCCTTGGGATTCCTTTATTTATTTATTTATTTATTTATTTATTTATTTATTTATTCAACGTTTATTTATTTTTGGCACAGAGAGAGACAGAGCATGAACAGGGGAGGGCCAGAGAGAGAGGGAGACACAGAATCGGAAACAGGCTCCAGGTTCCGAGCCATCAGCCCAGAGCCTGACGCGGGGCTCAAACTCACGGACTGCGAGATCGTGACCTGAGCTGAAGTCGGATGCTTAACCGACTGAGCCACCCAGGCGCCCCGTGCCTTGGGATTCTTAATGACTTTGCTACAAATGCTCAGCATCACCAATTTCTCCAAAAAAGGAGACAAATAGATTACATCATCATGGAGAAATCTTCCATTCCTTTTGATTGCCCAACTAGATTAAGTTCTTGGGAGGGAGGGAGGGCAGGAGTTGAAAAGACAACAGTGCTCCTTCTATTATGTAAACAAGTAAAAAACTTTTCCAAACTATAAAATACTTGTAGGGAGTCGAGCAAACGAGTTCTATGTCTCATGGTGACCACTTCTTTTTTTTTTTTTTTTTTTTTTTTCAAATATCATATATGAAACTTCAGAAAAGAGGTTTTTGGGAGATTCTCTTTTGCTGATCAGCAAATGCCAGCCCTTCCCCTTTGCTGACCCAGTCCCGCATATTTTCATCACAAAAGACAATTTGCTACAAG
Source organism: Acinonyx jubatus (assembly GCF_027475565.1). Lineage (NCBI taxonomy): Eukaryota > Metazoa > Chordata > Mammalia > Carnivora > Felidae > Acinonyx > Acinonyx jubatus. Next base: position 94,622,452 of record NC_069384.1, read on the forward strand.
AAGTTGGCTCAGTGCCAGGATTTCAGTTCCTCGGGAACAGGCTTACCAGTTAATAAGCAAGTTTTTGTTGAGGATTTGCTAACGTCCAGTACTGTGGTAAGTCCTACTGGGAACTCCAAGATTTACAAGTAGGAAGATAGTACTACATTCAAAGAGTTTATAATCTATTGGAAAGAGGACACGTACAAAATGAGGCAGCTACCGGGGTGCCTGGATGGCTCAGTCGGTTGAGCAACCGACTTGGGCTCAGGTCATGATCTCGCAGCCTGTGAGGTCGAGCCCCGTGTCAGGCTCTGGGCTGACAGCTCGGAGCCTGGAGTCTGCTTCTGATTCTGTGTCTCCCTCTCTCTCTGCCCCTCTCCTGCTCATGCTCTGTCTCTCTCACTCTCAAAAATAAATAAATCTTAAAAAAAAAACCAAAAAAACAAAATGAGGCAGCTACCAAAGTTCAGTTGTTGGGGAATGTGGATCTGGAATTGAGGGTCTGAGAGGCATTTTGGAAAGAAGTTGGATTTGTGGGGGGGTTTTATTATATTTTATTTTATATTTTGAGTAAATAATATATTCCCAAGATTCAAAATTCCAAAAATCTTCTTTCTCCCCTGCCCTTCAACTGCAACCTCCCTCCTCAAGGCAACCAATGTTGGTGACTTTTGCATTTTTTTTCAGATATTTTATTCATATGTAAATATGATAAATAAATATGACTTCCTCTCCCTTTAGAGTTACAAATAGTAGCTACTCTGTGCCTTTGGAACATAGAGTGGTAGTATGGTAGAGTTATTATTATTTTTTAATGCTTATTTTGAGGAAGACAGAGACCAAGCGTGAGTGGGGGAGGGGCAGAGAGAGAGGGAGACACAGAATCCGAAGCAGGCTCCAGGCTCAGAGCTGTCAGCACAGAGCCCGATGCAGGCCCGTACTCAGAAACTGCAAGATCATGACCTGAGCCGGTCAGCTGCTTAACCGAATGAGCCACCCAGGCGCCCCTTTAATATGGTAGAGTTATTAAAAGCTGAGACTCTGAAGCCTGTGTTCCAATCTTGGCCCTGTCAGTTTTTACCAGGGTGACCATGGGCAGAAGTCACTGAGGCTGTTTCCTGATCTCTAAAAGGGAGGAAAATATGAGTACCTGCCTCTCACATTTGTTATGAGAATTAAATGAGCCAATGGATATTAAATGCTTAGAACACCTAGAATGTAGAAAGCACTGTAATATATGTTAGATAGTACTACTTTCACTTAATGTATCTTTTTTTTTTTTTAAACAAAGTTTATTGGCTTATTTTGAGAGAGAGACTGAGAGAGCGAGAGAAGGACAGAGAGAGAGTGAGAGGGAGAATCCCAAGCAGGCTCTGTGCTGCCAGCATAGAGCCCAATGCAGGGCTCAAACCCACAAACTGTGAGATCGTGACCTGAGCCGAAACCAAGAGTCAGCCGCTTAACTGAGCCACCCACTTAGTATATCTTAGAATTTGTTCCATATCAGCACAAATAGAGGAATATGTCTGTTTATTTATTTATAAATGCTTAATATTTCATTGAAGGACATGCTATATTGTGCTTGGCCTCGTGTGATGAATGATATTTAGGAAATTAGGAAACCAGTGTTATAGGTTTTTAGGAGGTAAAGCAAAAGCAGCAGGCTATCACTACACATCTTTATTTGGCTAAAGTTTAAAAGACTAACCATACTGAGTGCTGGTAAGGATGTGGACAATCAGAACTGTCACATACTGCTGATGGGAAAATAAAATAGTGTGAGCATGTTGGAAAACAGTTTGGCAGATTGACAACTTCTTATAAAGCTAAACACCCATCTGCCATATGATTCAGCCATTGCACTGCTAAGTATTCTCCCAAGAGGAATAAAACATATTCACACAATGACTCATACCCAAATGTACCTAGCAGCTTTACTTGTAATAGACAAAACCTGTAAACAGCCCAGTGTCCATCAACAAGTGAATGAATGAACAAGTTTAGGTAAATCGACACAATGGAATAGTACTCAGCAATAAAAATGAGCAAACTAATGATAAATGCAACATGGATAAATCTCAGAGTAATGTTGTGAGAGTAAATACTATATGATTTCATTTATACTCCAGAAAATGCAAACTAATGCAAACTAAAGTAAACAGAAAGCAGATTAGTGTTTGAGGACAGAACTAGGAGAATGGGGAGTGAATTAGAAAAGTGCACAAAGAAAATTTGGGGGGAATGATGCATATGCTTGGTGACTTGTGATAATTTCACAGGTATATACATGTGTCAAAACTCATCAAATTATGCACTTTAAATATGTGCAGTTTATTATGATAAAATATACCTCAACAGAATTGGGGAAGGAAAAAATATATATTCAAAACGAAAGGATTAAAGCACCCCTAAGAAGCTAATAGAAAAACTAAAATTTTTTGATGGAATTATAGTTGAGTATGCATGCAAATATAGCATACTACCAAAATAATACAAAAATCATTTGGAGGTGCCTGGGTAGCTCAGTCAGTTAAGCATCCAACTCTGACTCAGGTCATGATCTCACGGTTCGTGAGTTTCAGCCCCTCATGGGGCTCTGTGCTGACAGCTCAGCCTGGAGCCTGCTTTGGATTCCGTGCCTCCCTCTCTGCCCTTACCCTGTTCATGCTGTCTCTCTCTCTCTCAAAAATAAACAAACATTAAAAACTATTAAAAATCATTTGCATTTGCTGAGCATGGAGCCTTCTTGGGATTCTTTCTCTCTCTCCTCTTTCTCTTAGGACAGAGGGTCCCTGTCGTGGCTCGTGCAGTCTCCTCTAAATTAAAATTGATTAATTAAAAAAATCATTTGCATTTCTTATTTTGTGCTTTTCCTTCCTCACTCCCATAGCCTAACTAGGTATGTTTGTAGGGGAGGAAAAATCATTCCTTCTACCTTCTATGTTCTTAGCTGGGGCCCCTGTAACAAAGACAGATTAATAATAATAATAAAAAAAAACCCAAGTCTGCTAGCATGTGTATCTTGTATATGCATGGAAGAAAGAAAAAGAGAAACTAAAAAAGGTGGCTTAGAACTCCTGCTTGTGCAGCATCTTCAACGGAGAACAATAAATGTGTGAAGAAATGACAGGACAAAGGAAAGCTGTGTTAGCCTTCCAAGGGCGACAAACTGAGGGAAGGAAGCTGGTGGAACTGGGTTTGTTGGCAGATTCCTCTGGTGCTGGCTCTGGGCTGATGAGAGTCTAGTCATCTCCAGTAAAGGAGACTTGATATCCTGCCCTGAGGCAGAAAAGGAGGAAGGTAGAGCGTTTTCCTGTGTTTGCTGCTGCTTAATTGCCCCAGCTCAACGTAAGAGCTCACAGAGGCATATTCTAGGCTGACATATTCTGGTTTCCTCCATCTTCATTACTAAGCTGAGGGATGTTTTTCTTCAATTGCTTTGATGAGCTGTTTAATATTTACTTATTGAGGGGCACCTGGGTGGCTCAGTCAGTTAAGCGTCCAACTTAAGCTCAGGCCATGATCTCACTGTTAGTGAGTTTCAGCCCCACATTAGGCTCTGCGCTAACAGCTTAGAGCCTGGAGCCTGCTTCGGATTCTGTGTCTCATTCTCTCTCTGCCCCTCCCCTGCTTGTGCTCTGTCTCTCTCTGTCTTTCAAAAATAAATAAGTGTTAAAGAACTTTTTTTTTTTAATGTATTGAGTGCCTCAAAAAACTTTTGCTTAAATGGGTATGTATATCAATATTTACTGTATTAGAAATTCAGTAAAGAGTTTTAAAAAAATATTTATCAATTCATTTAAAACATAATGAACCCTTTACATGTCAGTGTAAGTAAGATATTTTTATGAACCATATTTAAAAAAAAAATCAGTGTGAAGAATGACACTGTTTTCAATTTTTGCCAACCTCTGTAGTGTCTGGCTTAAAAGAAGCCAGCTGGATTCTCCTATTGGCTTCTTGTTCCATCTGTCGTGACACCACATGTCATGTAGTCTCTGGCAAACTCCACTGCACAGTCATGTGAGTCTGAGAGGGAAGCAGGCAAATAATCTCTCAGCCTTGTTATGAAAATTGCTTTCACTTCAAGGACCTCGGTGGAAGAGGTTTTCTTGGCCCCAAATCTCTTCCCTGCGAGAAACTTTGAGGCCGTGTCTTACAGGACCACATGTAAGTCATAGCATACAGATTAAAATCTATCCTGCCTTAGGAGAGTACCTTTGAAAAAAGAGTCAAAACTGTCCCAGCTTTACAAAATACTTACCAGAGAAAGCAGCTGGAGCCTCAGAAATGTTAGGCTGGAAAAAAATGGATATGGGGCCAGAGATCATAAGGAACGTGTGTGTGTGTGTGTGTGTGTGTGTGTGTGTGTATACACACACATACATACATACACAGTTAATATTTGCCCCCCCCAGCCTTAAAAAATGTATCTAATACTGTATTTAAAAAATCTTTATTATGGTGAGACTACTCTGAAAATTGACCCACTAAATAAAACACCAGGGAGTTTAGTAAGCAAGGGAACAGTCCCCTGACCACATAGTTCTTGAATGGCAACAGAGTTTCCACTGTTTTCCTAGACAACAACAGTTAGTCATTAAGGGTTCTTTTAGGGCAAAACATGGTCTCCTGGTCATGCCCAAACCAGTGGATTAATTTAAAGTAATTATGTAGCAGAAACCCAGTCTTGTGTTTAAATGATACCGCTCCTGGCCAAAGAATGTAGGAACTGGTTGTGAGGGCACCTCCAGGAAAGGTCTAACTTCATCTATGTATATACTACATAAAGCCTGTTTGAGGAAAAACAGCAAAAAAAAAAAAAAAAAAAAAAAATCAGTAGGTTTTGGTTGTGCATTGGTTCTTGAGGTTAATTGCATACTGTCTTAGTAAGGGGAAAAGGATAAAATATATTAAAAAAAAACAGAGCAAAATCCTCCTGGCAAAAATCCCTCCTTTCCCACTCTCCAGGAGTTCTCTCAGATTGTTTGTGTCTCCATTCACTCGTGTGTAATTTTTACCCTGTCGATGTAGTGCAGAAGATATGTGATTGACAGTAGAGAATGCTCGTCCTGGGGGGCCTTACTGGAACTGGTGGTACAGTACTTTGCAGCCAGAGAATTGGGTGGGGGCGGGGGGGGGGGGTAGGGCACAGAGGGTAAAGGAGCTTGCTTTTCAAATCTAGGACAAAGTAACAATATGCATTGCCCGGCATCAAATCAGTAAACATGTGCAAAAGAAGCTACAAAAATATAAATTGTTTCATCAACCAATGTTTATTGAAGCCCCACTATGTGCTCTCCTAAGCTGTTATGGAAGTGTGCTGAGCTGGACAATGTGCAGCATGGATTTCAAGGTATGAGGTGCCCTCCAACTCTGGAGTTTCACACTCTAGTTGAAGAGATAAGCACACAGGTAATATTAGATCAGATCAGACGTGTGGCAGAGCATTCGAAAGGCTGAGAGATCCCTTCTGATATAGACTGAATGTTTGCATTCACCCAAAACTCATATGTTGAAACCTAATCTCCAATGTGATGGTATTTGGAGGTGGGGCCTTTGGCAGGTGATTAGGTCATGAGGGTAGAGCCCTCATGAATGGGCTTAGTGTCCTTTGAAAAATGACCCCATAAAGCTCCCTAGCCCTATCTGCTATGTGAGGGCACAGTGAAAAAAATGGCTTTCTGGAAACCAGGAAGCACGTTCTCATCAGACACAGAATCTGCCTGCCAGCACCTTGATCTTGGACTTCCCAGCCTCCAGAGCCATGAGAAATAAATTTCTGTTTATAAGCCACCCAGTCTATGGTATTATGTTAGAGTGGCCCAAACATACTGAGACAACTTTTGTCTGGAATTGCCCCAGAAAGCTTTGTGGATATGGTGTGATGTGAGTACTTAAGGTCTGGAAGAATATGGTCCATATGATATCATTAACACCAGTGTTGTTATTCACGACTTCCTGGCCTGACACTAGGTTTATGGTTATATCAAATGCTTGAAGTACCTGGTATAATCTTCTTTACGCTTTTCCCACCAAGATTTAAAGAAAGAGAAAACCAGAAAATTTCCATTGTGAGAATTTTCTTTTAAAAACATTTTATTAATGTTTATTTTTGATACAGAAAAAGACAGAGCATGAGCAGGGAAAGAGCAGAGAGAGTGAGGAAGACGGAGAATCAAAGCTGGCTCCAGGCTCTGAGCTGTCAGCACAGAGCCCAACGCGGGGCTCAAATTCATGAACCAAGAGATCATGACCTGAGCTGCTTAACCGACTGAGCCAACCAGACACCCCTCCATCGTGAAGTGTTTCAATGAATTAAGTGTAAATGCCCCAAAACATAAGGATTTTATTTCCCTTAAAATAAACAAAGATCCCAGACCAAGGGGAAGATATGTGGCCCCAATGCAGCTTGCTGTTTGCCATTGGAGGCATGTTTGGGCAGAGAGTGAATTTAGGGGGATCATTTGACCAGGGTCTTGGCATGATTTTCTCTTTGCCATATGTTGAGCCAAGGACATTTTTTGTTATTGGGTCAATTGATGGTTGTTCCTATTTGTTTGATTAAAAAACGTTCTCAGGAAAGAAACTGGACATTATTAATTAGATGTTTCCCAGAAAAGTGTAATGGAATCAATTCTGTTTTTGGTATTGTGTAGTGAAGAATCTAGCCTTTACTCCAAAAAGAGGTCCAGCCTTTGTCCTCAGCCTCCTGATAGGAGTGTCTTTGTTTGCTTGGGGGCCTGAGCAAGAGAGTCACAGTGTGATACAGGTTGGGGAATTTGAGCCGTGTGATATAAGTTGAACTCCCGACGGGCTCAAACTTGCGATCACCCACTGGATGGGGCCCTAATAAAGACTCTGGACACCAATGCTTGGGTAAACTTCCTTGGATGGCAATACTCACTGTGTATTGTTTCACATCAATGCCAAGGAAGTGACAGTGTCATGAGTCCAGGGGGAGAGGACAAAAGCTCAGCATTTTCTGCTTTCTTGATTTCTACCCTGGGTACTTCTTCCCTTGCCTGATTTCAGTCTGTATCCTTTCATTGTGTTACAGCATAACCATAGCATAAGAGCTTTCAATGAATTCTGTGAGTTCTTCTAGCAAATTATCAAACCTAGGGGTAGTTTTAGGTAACCCTGAACTTGTAACTAGTGTCGGAAGTGAGGGTAGTCTCTTGTGCAGATGGTTCTAGCATCTCATTTGGCTAAACTCTTACAAGTATAAAAGCACATTAGTATGCCCTGCAAAACTCCCTACTACTTCAGCTTTAGATAGACTGCCTGAAGCCTATCCATCCTGGCCTATCCTCATAAAGTACAGGCTAGGATATTTCTCCCAATATTTTGGTCAGGAGAAACCACATTAAAATGAAGATTAAGGGCAGTTTGGGAAAAGAGGACACATACACACATAGAGATGTCCATTGGGCTTTTGGTTTTCAGCTCAGAGGAGGAGGTGAAGGTTCAGCTGTCTCCAGCTGTCCTGATTCTGGGTTCCTCCAACAGCAGCCACCCCCACTGTGCCACCTAAGGTCAACCTCAGTGAGATCAAAGTCATGTATCTGAGGTGCATCTGTGGGGAAGCTGGTGCCTTGTCTGCCCTGGCCCCCAAGACCGGCCCCCTGGGTCTGTCTCCTAAAAAGTTTGGTGATGACATCATCAAGGCAACCAGTGATTGGAAGGGCCTGAGGATTACAGACCCTTCTGGCCATTCAGGACCCACAGGCCCAGATTGAAGTGGTATCTTCTGCCTCTGCCCTGATTATCAAAGCCCTCAAGGAACCACCAAGAGACAGAAAGAAGTAGAAAAACATTAAGCACAGTGGAAATATCACTTTTGATGAGACTGTCAACATTGCCCAACATATGTGGCACTGATCTTTAACCAGAGATCTCTCTGGAACCATGGAAGAGATCCTGGGGACGTCCCAATCCATTGCCTGCAATTTTGATGGCCACCACCCTCAACATCACAGATAATATCAACAGTGGTGGAGGGGAATGCCCCACTAGTTAAGAACTACAAAGGAAAATATTTCGGTAAAGGATCATATGACAACAACAGCAACAAGAAAGATATTCGTTGAAGTATATCGTAAGACTGAATAGAGAACTGATTGTAGAAATTATGATATTCCTTAAATGGATACTATTTTAAAAATTAGATATATATGTATTAATGTGAAAAGATTTCCAAAATAGCTTATTAAATTATAAGAGCAAGGTGCAATCAATTTTTCTTTCTTTCTTTTTTGTTTTTTAAATCTCAATAATTAACCCTGACGCAAAGGGGCAAATACTTTAATGAAGAAGTATGTAAACAAGTTTAAAGAGTTTGCTTTGGGGGTGATGTGTCCTTACTTGGGCATGAGGATTTACTTATTTTGGGACCTGGAAGTTGAAAGAGAGGGAGGAAGAGCCAGTCCAGATAAAGAGGGCAATGGTGGTTGACTTCCTCTGGGGACCCCCTGAGGAAATGTGTAAAACACCTTCAGAATTCAGTCCCAGAGACAGAAGAAGAAAGCATATATGGGCTGCATGCCCACTCCAAGTTCCCTCTTGGCTGAAGTTGGAAACTCCAGGGGTGCTAACTCTCTGGCATTTCCAGGCTTGCACCCATAGAAGAATGTCTGGGCAGCTTCCTCCAGCATCTTTTTTTTTTTTTTTTAGTTTTTTTTTTAATGTTTATTTATTCTTGAGAGAGAGAGAGACAGAGCGTGAGTGAGAAAGAGGCAGAGAGAGAGGGAGACACAGAATCCGAAGCAGGCTCCAGGCTCTGAGCTGTCAGCACAGAGCCTGACACAAGGCTCGAACCCACAAACCGTGAGATCATGACCTGAGCCGAAGCTGGGCGCTTAACCGACTGAGCCACCCAGGCGCCCCCTCTAGCATCTTTAAAGATGGCAGCAGAGGGGCTCCAGAGCAGAGAACAGCCCTTGGGTCCAGCCAAGGCAGTGATGTCAGGTTAGGCCTGCACATGCCTGTTTGTCGCAGCAATGACCAGGGCAGCTGTGGGCTATGAGGAGGTCAGACACAACACAAAGATGTTTGATGTGGCTTGGCATTCAGATATTCATCCCAGTGCTGGACTTCCTAGAAGACCTAGCATTTCTGGATTCTGGAGTGCAGTTATGACCTGAGGAAGACCTGATGTCAAGACTGAGATGACTGGACTGGTTGGAGGCCACCACTGGGCTAAGTCTTTGCTTTCAGCCTTTCTCCTCGCTGCTTTGGCAGTGTCCTCTCTGCATCCAGTGATGGTAAATGCTCTCTCCCCATTGCTGTTGCTGATGGTGCTCCTTTCTCTCCTCTCTCAGGCTCTCCCTAGGGAAGCCCAGGCCTAGCAAGGAGACCCATACTCCACTCTCTGAGACCTACACCCACCCCCACTGCAGCCCAGCTCACCTTCCACATCCCCCAGAGACACTGACTACACAACCATTTATGTGGCACATTCTTGCCTCTGAAATTCTTTGTATTGCCCCACCAGTGAGTCTGTGTTTAAACATACATGCTGTAAGTTTAGGTAATATTTGGGGGCGGGGGTGTTACATCTTGTTTCCTCAGCTGGAGTTAGTTCCTTGAAGACAAGAGCCATAGATTATATTTTTTTGTACCTCTCAATACCCGGTAAAGGAATTATGGGTAACAGATGTTCAGTAAATGTGTGGTTGATTGTTGCTGCAGGCCCCCTTCTGCAAAGCCCCAAGAACAGCTAATTTTGAAGCAAATGAATGAGAGCACCAATACAGCCATGGTTCATGTGTAACAAAGGGACTATATCTGCTTGTCCTCATTAAGGCAATGAATAGATGATGAACCCGCTTGGGTAAGCAAATTCTGCTAGTGACCTAAAGTTCATTTTCACAGGGGCATTTCTGGTAAAGCCCCGCGCTTAGGACTGCCAAGATATGAAGGCACATCAGCCAGTAGAGAACATAACAATAAAAGTGAAATGGGAAAGATGTGCCTCAGAACAAAGAATGCAGTGTGCTTGCCTTAGGAAGTAAAACTCAAGCCACTACTTACAGACTGATCAGTTTTTCTCTTATCCCAACCTTAACATTCAGGCTAGCCTTTTGGACAGGGAGATGCAACAGGCCAGTGTTTGCAGTTCTCCACCCATCCCTGATCACCCTTTCGAATACACATGGCCTTGTGACTTGCTTTGGCCAATGAAACGTTCATGGAAGGGATGCATGTCACGCCCAGGCAGAAGCATTAGGAACCCGTGGCCAATTCTGCAAGCTATCTCCCCTTGCTGCAAACACTCTGGGAGCAGGGGTTTGGGTAGAGATTCAACGAAATGGAACCAGGAAGATGGAGTCCATTCACTCAAGCTAAACGCATTGAGTACCAACCATGTGCAAAGAAGGCACCGTCAGACACTGGGAATATACTAGCACACAAGGCAAAGCCCCTGCTCTCACAGACGTTCCCGTCTGCAGGGCAGACTTCCATAAATGAGTATTTAGTTCCGGCTGTGACTCATTACGGAGGGAGGTGGAGCATGTCAGGAGAGCACATAACATGAACATCCTAGGTCTGAGATTTGATGGAGGGACTGATTTAAGAACAGGTAGGAGTTACCAGTTAAAGAATGATCCAGGCTGGGGTCCTGAGCAGAGAAGGGCATAGTGAACCTGAAAAAGAAAAGGCCAGCATGGCTGGACAAGAGAAAGTGGGGGAATGGTCCACCATGCTTGTAAACACAGAGAAACCACACGAGATGGGTCCTTGTGACCTTTGTTAATGATTTCAATAACTTATTCTAAATTTACTTGGGTATCCTTAAAACAAACACTGGTCACACATCACTCTTATAAAATCCTTTTCTCTACCCCAGCAGCCCTTCAGAGTGGCACAGAGTTCTTCCTTGCTGGGAGAGCCTGAAGCAAGTTGAGAGATTGAACATGTACCCCTGTCATGAGGTCATGAGTGGTGTCTCCCACCCCTTCAGAAGTTACCATCACCTTCTGCCATCCCAGGTACCCGGCAGGGCTGCTCTGCAGAGACCAGGATCAGCTCTGGCTATATTGGTAGAAAGGCATTTGTTACAGGTATTAAGTTGCTTATGGAATCACGGAGAAAGGGATTCTCTACTGTGTTTCTAGGAAGAACCTAAAGCCACCCCCCATAACTGGGCCACCAAGAATGCTGCTGCCCTGTCACAGTGTGGATGCACTGCACCTGTTGAAACTGGAACCCGGTGCCACAGCTGCTGGCTTGAAACCATACGCATCAGGAAATTGGGTGTCGCATGACCTGCCCCTCTCCCGAAGCACCTCACTTGCAAGTTCAAGACTTGCACAAATGCGAGGGATCAGCAGGACCTAGATTACAACCAGAACCTAGCTTCAGAGGAGGCTGGGAAGTGACACTGTAAGTTGTAGTCTCTGCAGTGTGGAAAAGCTGCTGGAAGAGGTTGAAGGAGATTTTGAGCGTGTAACTCATGGCGCTCGTCACACCACAGCTCAGAGGAACTGACGCCAAGTGAGAGCCCTGCTCTTGAAAACCTTTCAGCTCTCACTTTAGCAATTGAAAACCCTATACTTATCTAGTGCCGCATTCCTGGTCTTGCTCTTGTTTTTTCTCCACCAAGAATAAAACCACTGTATTTCTCCACTTCTTCTGCATTTTGTTAAAGCATGTGCCCTTCTGTTTATCTGTTCCTTATGTTAAGAACATTAGAGGCTGTAGGAGGATAAGTTCATCATAAGTGAGCTTGTCAGAACTCAGCTCTGTGTAATGTGCATACAGGTGCTCATGATTCGAATGTTTGTCCCATTAAGTTCTTCTATAAGGCAATTGCTGCAGACTGTTTTGAGAAAGTTGTAAAGGGAGCATAAGGAATGCAGTTGGGATGAGCTACAGTGAGCATCTAGCTTAAGGGCCAGAGGAGGGTAGATGTTTCAAACCTCTGTTGGCCTCCATTATTTTCTGTGACTATTTGGACAGTACTTTTAGAGCTTTCTAATTCTCTTTGCACTTTCTTTACCTTAGGCTGCTTTCTTGATCAGATGTTTAGAGAGACCTTGGATTCTCAGGCTTTTGTGTGAGCTTTGATGTTTTCCTGGTGCTGGGCACACGGGAACTGCCAGACTGTTGTCCAAAGTGATTGTGCCATTTTATATTCCCACCAGCAGCATATGAGGGTTCTGAATTCTCCACATCATTGCTCTTGTCTGGCTTTTTGATTCTAACCATCTTACTGGACATGAAGTGGTATCTGATCGTAGTTTAAATTTGTGTTTCCCTGGTGACTGATGATGTTGAGTGTCTTTTCAGGTACTTGTCATTTGGCTGTTTGCCTTGGAAAAGTGTATATTCAGATTATTTTCCCTTTTTAAATGACTCATTAGCTTACTGTTTTTATTGAGTTGTAACAGTTCTTTATATGTTCTAGATACAAGTTTCTTATCAGATAAATGATTTACAAATATTTCTGCCATTGTGGGTTTTTTTTTCACTTTCCAGATAATGTCCCTCAAGGCTCAAAACTTTTAAATTTTGATAAAGTGCAATTGATCTACTTTTCCCCCTTTGTTGCTTTTGTTACTTGTGTTTTTGGTATTATATCTAAGACTTGGCACAAAGATTTACTCCTATGTTTCCTTCTGAGAGTTTTATAGTTTTTCCTTACATTTTTTTTTTAAATATTTTTTTAAGTACTCTCTACATTTGGTGTGGGGCTCAAACTCAACCCTGAGATCAAGAATTGCATGCTGTGGGGCGCCTGGGTGGCTCAGTCGGTTAAGCGTCTGACTTCGGCTCAGGTCATGATCTCACGTCCGTGAGTTCGAGCCCTGCGTCAGGCTCTGTGCTGACAGTGCAGAGCCTGGACCCTGTTTCAGATTCTGTGTCTCTCTCTCTTTGACCCTCCCCCATTCATGCTCTGTCTCTCTCTGTCTCAAAAATAAATAAATGTTAAAAAAAAAAGATTAAAAAAAAAAAAAAAAAGAATTGCATGCTGTACTGACTGAGCCAGCCAGTACATTTTACATTTTAGGTCTTTGGTTTATTGAAGTTAATTTTTGTAATAGTATGAGATAAGGATCCAATCTCATTCTTTTGCATATGGATATGGTTGTCCTAGCACTATTTGTTTAAAGAACTTCTCTTTCTCCATTTAATGGTCTCAGCACCTTGTTGAAAATTAACTGACCATAATTAGATGGGCCTATTTCTGGACTCTCAATTCTATTCCATTCACTTATATGTCTGTTCTTATGCCAGTACCACAATGTCTTCATTATTGTTACTTTCTAGTAAGTTCTGAATAGGGGAAGTATGAGTCCTCCGACTTTGTTCTTCTTTTTCAAGACTATTTTGGCTATTTGGGGTCCTTTGAGTTTCCATATGAATTTTGGGATCAGCCTATAAATTTCTACAAAGTCAGCTGGGATTCTGACGGTGATTGCATTTCATCCGTGGGTCAATTTGGGGAATACTACCATCTTAACATAGTAGGTCCTTTGGTCCGTGGAAATGTAACACCTTTCCATTTATTTAGATTTTTAATTTTTTAATTTTAATTTTAATTAATTTTTTATTCTTTATTTTTGACAAAGAGACAGCGAGACAGAGTGCAAGTGGGGGAGGAACAGAGAGAGGGAGGCACAGAATCCGAAGTGGGATCCAGGCTCTGAGCTGTCAGCATGGAGCCCAAGGTGGGGCTTGAACTCACGAATTGCCTGAACCAAAGGTCAGATCATGACCTGAACCAAAGTCTGACGCTTAACTGACTGAGCCACCCAGGTGCCCCTATTTAGATTTTTTTAATTGCTTCCAACAATGTTTTATAATTTTCAGAATATAAGTTTTATGCTTCTTTTGTTAAATTTGTTCCCAGGTATTTTATTCTTTTAATACTATTATAAATGGAATTTTTCTCTTAATTTCATTTTTGGAGTGTTCATTACCAAGTGTATAGAAATTCAACTGATTTTTGTATATTGATCCTAAAACTTTGACAAACTGTTTAATACTAATAGTTTCTAATACTAATAGTTTCTAATTATTGCTGCAGGTTTTTTTTTAATGTTTCAAGTTTTTAAATTCTGGGTAGTTAACATATAGTGTAGTATTGGTTTCAGGAGTAGAATTCAGTGATTCATCACTTACATATAACACCGAGTGCTCCTCACAAGTGCCCTCCTTAATGCCCATCACGCATGTAGCCCATCCCCATACTTACTCCCCCCATCCCCCGCCAACAGCCCTCAGTTTGTTCTCTATAGTTAAGAGTTGCTGCAGTTTAAAATTTACTTTCTATTTTACTTATTACTAATTCATGCACAGATTCTGGAAGAGCTTCAAAACTCCCTCCAATATGGCCAGATAGATAAAAAGTCATTCCTGCCCCAGTCTTTTTTTTTTTTTTTAACTGAAATATTCCTCTTAAAATCCTTTGTTTTTGACCACTAATGAACTAGTTGAGCCTAAACCTGGTGCCTGTCATTCTGGGATTTCCCTTTATAAATATCTTGGGATCTTTTTCCTTTCTGAATCCCATGTTTTTCTTTATCTTTGCTAACTGCCTCATTTTCATGGAGCACAAAATCCATTGGCTTCCTGAGAAAGTATACATGAAAGGGAAATTTTTTTGAGACTTAACTTGTTCGAAAAGCTCTATTCCTTACCTTCCACAAGACAGTTTACTTGGGAATGTAGAATTCTACATTGAAAATAACTTCCCAGAGTTTTGAAGACACTATTCTATAGTCTTCTAGCTTTTAAAGTTAATGCTAGAAAGTCCAGTGCCAATTTCAGTCCTGATCTTCTTTATGGACCTAAGTTTTTCCTCTATACCAGCTTTTAGGATCTTCTATTTGTCATTGTTTAGAAATTTCATGAATAAGTGCTTTGATACTGGTGTTTTCTTCCTCATTCTTTTGATGACTATTTGGGAGGCCATTTCAATGTAGAAACTCCTACTTTCCAGTTCTGGGAAATCTTCCTATATAATTCCTCCCCCCCCCCTTTTTTTTCCCCTGTCTTTCTGGAGAGAATAAGCTATTACTGATAGTTTTAATTGTAGCTATTTATGTTTAGTTTTTTCTATAATATAGGAACCATACTCTGTTATACTACAGTTGCTATTTCTTTTTTTCTTTTCAAATTTTTTTAGCAATTATTTATTTTTGAGAGAGAAGCAGAGCATGAGCAGGGGACAGGCAGAGAGAGGGAGACGCAGAATCCAAAACAGGCTCTGGGCTCTGAGCTGTCAGCACAGAGCCCGACATGCGGCTTGACCCACGAACTGCGAGATCATGACCTAAGCTGAAGTCGGACCCTTAACCAACTGAGCCACCCAGGAGCCCCTATAGTTGCTATTTCTTTTTAATATGTTTAATAATTTAATATTCAGAATGTCAGAGCACACAACCATTAAATATTTGGTCTCCCTTGAACATATCAGTTATTCTTAGAACTACAGGTAAATATATATTCAGTGATCAGTATCAGTTCTTATGCTGATGTTACTTCAAGTACTTTTGTTGTCTAAAGATCATTCTCTAAGATTCCCCAGGAAGAGTTCATGGCAACAGTATTTCCTTAGTTCTTAAGTGTTCATAACAGTATGCCTGAAGTTCAGCTTGGTTAATTATAGAATCCTTGGCTCATTTTCTTCCTTGAGTATTTTAAATATGTATTCCACTATCTGGGAAAAATAATAAACTATTGTTGAAAAGTCTGCTGACAGTCTGATTACTTTCTCTTACATTTGTAAGACTTGGTCTTTTTGCCTTTTCTTTCTTTCTTTCTTTCTTTCTTTCTTTCTTTCTTTCTTTCTTTCTTTCTTTCTTTCTTTCCTTCTTTTCTTTTCTTTTCTTTTCTTTTCTTTTCTTTTCTTTTCTTCCTTTTCTTTCTTTCTTTCTAAAACTCATTTGTTTTACTTGAGTATCTCTTGGTGTTATCTATTCCAGGCAGATTTTCCTAGGTATGCTGTGTGCCATTTAAATATGCTAGATCAAGTCTTTAGTTCAGAAATAGTTTTATGAATTAAAGGTTTTAGTATTTTCTTTGGATTTCTTCTTCAGGGAATGCCCTTATACAGATGTTGGTTTGTCTTTGCCTATCATCTATTTATATCTCTCACCTTCTAAATTTTTTTATATTGTAGGACAATTTTTAAATATCTGAAAATTCTTTTATGCTCCCTCTTTCAAAGGGTAGAACCTAATTTCCCTTACCTTGAGTGTGGGCTGGACTTAGTGACTCACTTCCAATGCATAGAATATGATGGAATCGGTGGTGAGTAACTAGGTCCTCATTGGCATCACAGCTTTCTCCTTGCTGTCACTCATGAATCATGTACACCACAGGGTATACCTTAGGAGAGCAGAGTGGGCCAGGATTGCTTTCCTAGCTCAAAGGCCTTTCTACTGTTATAAAGAGTTAATCAATATTGCCTTGTGCTTGGGGCACCTGGGTGGCTCAGTCCTTTGAGCGACTCTTGATTTTTGCTCCAGTCATGATCCCAGGGTCGTGGGATCTAGCCCCACATAGACCCCCGCATCAGGCTCCACACTGAACATGAAGCCTACTTAAGACTCTCTCTTTTGCTTGGGTGCCTGAGTGGTTCAGTCAGTTGAGCTACTGACTGGCTCAGGTCATGATCTCACATTTCATGGGTTCAAGCCCCATTTTGGGCTCTGTGCTGACAGCTCAGAGCCTGGATCCTGCTTTGGATTCTGTATCTCCCTCTCTCTCTGCCCCTCATCCACTCATGCTCTGTCTCTCTCTCTCTCTCAAAAATAAATAAACATTAAAAAAATAAAAAAATTTTTTAATTAAAAAAAGATTCTCTCTCTTGCTCGCTCTGCCCCCTCCACAACTTGTGTGTACACTCTCTCTCTCTAAAATAAAAAAAATAAAAAATATTACAAAAATATATTGCCTTGTGCTTTTTGAAAGTACCTGCCTC
Source organism: Acinonyx jubatus (assembly GCF_027475565.1). Lineage (NCBI taxonomy): Eukaryota > Metazoa > Chordata > Mammalia > Carnivora > Felidae > Acinonyx > Acinonyx jubatus. The sequence goes on from NC_069384.1 coordinate 94,639,370, forward strand.
CTCCCCCACTTTATCTGGATCTTCTCTTGCCTTTCTCCACAGTGTCTCTGTGCTGCTCCATTTAGCATCTACCCCCATACATTCTCCTCTGAGAGGGACTTTGTCCTGCAAAGGAGATTCCGTTGGTTCCTGCTGAGACTTAATAGGGCCTAGACTGTCCCATACAACCTAACCTTTCCTTTGCCTTCACTCTTAGCACCACTTTCAGGTGCTGTCACTGCTCTAAATATAAGCTAAATTAGCTTTCTATGATGACTGAGGACATTTAGATTTTGGAGTAAGTACCTTCGGCAGTTTTTTTTTTTTTTTTTTTTTAATGAGTTTACTGGTGCTCAGTGCCACCAGAAGACCCTTTGCCTGTTTTCTACTGCCTCCTGCCACTTGCTGATACCATGTGGGTCTTATTGCTGCTCTCCTTGTACTTGGGAATTTGCAGGATACCTTATTACTTTTATAGTAGGTCATTGTTGTGCATTTGTGGTGGCGGTAGCTATTGCTGGAGAATTAGGTAGATTAAAAAATATACCGAGGTGCCTGGGTGGCTCAGTCTGTTAAGTGTATGACTTTGGCTCAGGTCAAGATCTCATGGTTCATGGGTTTGAGCCCTGCATCCGGCTCTGTGGTAACAGCTCAGAGCCTGGAGCCTGCTTCAGATTCTGTGTCTCCTTCTCTCTCTGCCCCCCCCCCCCACCCCCCATGCTGTCTCTCTCTCTCTCTTCCTCTCAAAAATAAATAAACATTAAAAAAATTTTAAAAACATAGGGGCTTTTTTGGATAGTAGAAGTAATATGTACTCATTGAAAACAATTAGGAAAACACAGATGAAAGTGTACCTGGGTGACTCCATTGGTTAAGTGTCCGACTTTGGCTCAGGTCATGATCTCTCAGTTCATGAGTTTGAGCCCCACATCAGGCTGTGCACTAACAGCGTGGAGCCTGCTTGGGGTTCTCTCTCTCCCTCTCTTTGCCCCTCCCCTGCTCATTCTCTCCCTCTCTCTCTCAAAAATAAACATTAAATTAAAAAAAAAATACACCATTTTACTCTTGCACAGAAAGTATCACAGTTTTAATTTTTAGAAGTCTGGATTTTCTCTTTCCTACATCTTCTGGTTCTTGGTTTATGGACCCTACATCAACTCTTAATTCTGTAAGTATAATAGTGATTTTTAAAATAACCTTTTAGGGGCACCTGGGTGGCTCAGTCAGTTAAGTGTCCGACTTTGGCTCAGGTCATGATCTCACAGTTCGTGAGTTCGAGCCCCATGTCGGGCTCTGTGCTGACAGCTCAGAGCCTGGAGCCTGCTTCAGCTTCTGTGCCTCCTTCTCTCTCTGCCCCTCCCCTGCTCGTGCTCTGTCTCTCTCTGTCTCAAAAATAAATAAACATTAAAAAAATAAAATAAATAAAATAACCTTTTATTCTCCCTGCATTGTTCTTATTTTCTTTAAGTTCCCTTTTTGTTATTGTTTCTGAATCTCATTTTCCTGTCAGTCTTCCCTCCACTGTCTTGAGATCTTTGGCCTTCCAAACATGTATAGAATTAAGCATTCTATCAGGAGCTCTGTGTATATATGTAGGACTTCTCAATCAGTGAGCTTCTTCATTATTGCTTGGCAGAGATTCATGTAGTTGAAGGACCCTCAACAGTCAGTGTCACTTTCCCCAGCTTGGTGTACTCCCATATACCTCCATGGGGTGGGGATAGAGGGTGATCGAGCTTAATTGCCAGTGTGTTCTTAGAGGAACTAAAGGAGGAGCAAGGAGGGGTCTCATGGTTCAATATAGAGACATAGAGACCTTCCTTAACTTCCCTATCTAATAAGGCACTGAAAACATGACCAGTGTCTCCGTGTCCAGATCCTCTATGTTTCAACTTGTCCTAAAAATAAACTTTCCATCTTTTGCCAGGGTGGGAACGAGGCCATCTCTTGTCTGCCCTGGGGTGAGAAATAAAATTTAATTATTTAACTTCTTACAAATTGAGGTGCCTGTCTAGCTCAGTCAGTAGAGGGTGTGACTCTTCATTTCAGGGTTGTGAATTTGAGCCCAATGTTGAGTATAGAGATTACTTAAAAATAAAATCTTAAAAAAAAAACCAACAAAACTTCTTACAGATTTTTAACTACTTACTCTGTTTTGAGCTCCACCCATACTTAGCTCTTCCTTCAGAGTTGCCTAGGACAATTATTGGTTCACTTATGAAGTCTTTTGGGATTCTGAAATTTTTAGCATTTGTTCCCCAACTCTTACAGGCACTTAAATTTAAAGTCAGTTAAGTTCTTTCTTATGCTCTCTAGATTCCAAAATTTTGTTGGCATCTACCCAGTTCTCCTTATCCTTAGAGATCTATGAAGTGTTTTTTTAAAAATCCCTTGTTATTTAAATGGAGTTCAAAAGCAGAAGCAAATACATGTTTACCTCTGCCATCCTTTTAATAAGTTCCTTTTCTGCTTAAGCTGAGAATAGTTGTATTAATGATAATGCTAGAAATAAATCTATGATAATGTGTTTTCTAGAGAAGTGTTCTGAATTGAGCTGAACTAAGCCCATGCATGCCACGTAATAGTTTTTTTTAAAAATTACATAGGATTTTTACTTTATATTCATTAAAACCTATTTAGGCATATTTAGGCATTGATTTTAGAAAATCATATCACACTTGTATATACATAAGGAAAATGAAAGCAGAAATTAAGGTTTTTCTAAAACTTCCTTACATTTAATGTCCTAGTCCTCTGAATTATATATATATATATATGGTTCTTAATTGTGTTAAAAAAAAAACCCCACATAACATAAAATTAACCATCTTAACCATTTTTTGGAAGATTTTATTTTTAAGTAATCTCTACACCCAACATGGGTCTGGGACCCACAGCCCCGAGATCAAGAGTTGCATATTTCGCCAACTGAGCCAGTCAGGTGCCCCCATCATATCCGTTTTTAAGTGTACAATTCAGTAGTTTGAAATATATTCACACTGTTGTGCATGAACTTTTCCTTCTGTAAAACTGAAACTCTGTAACCATTAAACAACTCCCCATTTTCCTCTTGTCTCCGCCCCTGGCAGCCACCATTCTATTTTCTGTTTCTATGAATTTGACTACTTAGATACCTCACATAAGTGGAACCATTCCGTATTTGTCTTTTTGTGACCAGCTTATTTCACTTAGTATAACGTCTTCAAGTTTCATTCATGTTGTAGCATGTGTCAGGACTTCCTTTTTAGTGAAGTAAGTTTTGTGGAGAAAGAAAAATGCATCTCCCTTTAACAAGCAGCGTTGAAAATATGACTCACTCTGAAACACTGGCTCAAAAATTTTAAATAAGTGTTAAGGCCAAACCGGAGGATGGAAAAGAAAGAAAAGGCATTTCTCACTTCCCCCGAATAAATAACAGCTTGGTTGCAAGAGAAATAACATGTCAAATATGTATTATCCTTGGGGTTTCATGGCAAAAAACCTTACCTACTGATAATATAGTAAATATCAAAAGAATAACTACTCAATTAATGTTAAGTTGAATTGAAACGCCAGCCCTTAGTTTCCTCAAAGGGCTCTTAAATAAGCGTGTCTGATCCTGGGAGAAGAGACAAAGCCCAGTGTTTAGCTGCTGCAGTCTGGTTGTTATGTTGTGATCTGCAAATTTCCCAGTTCCGTTTCCAGGGTTTGCCTCCACACCCTGAAGCCCAGTATAGGGGCAAAGGGAAAATGGAAGGTCTGCGTAAGCCTGAATTGGCATGGGAAGCCAGAGTACGTGTTCAAGTTTGTATATAGAGAGGAATTTCCTGAACCCATTTTGGGGCAAAAAATTATTTTTTTCAGAATGAGCATGGTAACCCACTACTTCCCTGCTGCCTATTGAGAAGTGTGCAGATACTTTCTACTTGGCACTCACACGTCTGCCTTCCTTATACTTGGTCTTTTTCTAATTCCCTGGCTTCCTCTCTGTTGTTTCCTTCCCTTGCCTTTCTCTCCTTTCTGCCTTGCCGGTTCCCCTACTGAACTTTTGTTTCCTCTTCCATCCCCTTGAGTCCTGCGTCCTGTGTTGTGCCTTGCCTCCGCTGGCCTCCTTCCCATTCTGCCCACTGTGTACTTGTCTGCAGACAGCCCAGAGGGGCCTCACAGGCTGGGTGGGGTTTCACTTGGGTAAATTACCACATCCTGGAGCATCATCCAGCAGTGTTTTCTTAAGACTTGGGAATTGAAGTCAGCGCATTTAGTGGGGGGAGAAGTGAAACCATTTAGTGGGATGGCACTCCAGAGAACGGCTCTGTATAAATCAACAAACGGTGACATTGCATGAAAATGATCATGAGGGGAGTCTTAAGTGGGGACCAGAGGACCCGCAAAAGGACAAGGGCCCATAAGGTGATGATGGAATCAGGATGGGACAGCCAGGGCTGCTGGTTGTGGCTGGGTTCATTAGCCAGTGGTCTTTTCCCCCCACCTAACCCACTGAAGCTTGGTCAGTGGTAGGGCTGCACTGGGGCCAACTGTCTGGTTCCATTGCTGTCTGTTCGTGGGTAAACCTGGGCTCCACCCTGTTCTAGTTTGAAAAGAAAATTTAAAAATAAAAAGATGCTCAATTTTGACTAATAAAACAATGTTCCAGGTGTATAAAATATTACTTCTTCCTGGCTTGGAGGTGGACTCTCCAAGGTCATTTTAGAAGCCCCTCTGCAAAATGTTCCTTGAGTCATTCTTGAACGTACTATTACAGAAAAGACCTATCTTATGGGGGAGAAGCCATGAACATTGTAATTTCAAGAATAGTCATTAGGCCCTGGCCCAAGAATGGGATCGAAATTTTATTAACAAAATCTAAAATTCCATTGACAGGTTGTGTTTTGTTTGTTTGTTTGTTTGTTTTTGTTTTTATTATTGAGAGCGACAGAGCATGAGCATGGGAGGGGCAGAGAGAGGAGGAGACACAGAATCTGGCAGCCTCCAGGCTCTGAGCTGTCAGCACAGAACCCTACGCAGGGCTCAAACTCACAAACTGCAAGATCATAACCTGAGCTGAAGTTGGATGTTTAACTGACTGAGCCACCCAGGCGCCCCATCCATTGACAGTTTTATCCCCAATTTAAGTATTTAACCCTCCCTTAGAATGAAAGCAAATCTCAGAAGGGGGCAGTAGATCACCCCTTATGAATCTTTAGCCTTAACTCACACTCCTCACCTCCATTCCCCACATCCTTTGTTCCAGGCGAACCAGAATTCACTGGTGGAGCCAACCAGAGGCTTTTGCAGGCCTTCATGCCTGCAACTTTTGAGCCTGATTTTTCTACTTGGGACCTTTTCTCTCTCTTGTTTAACTTCCCATTCTTCAAAATCCAGGCAATGTCACTCCCTGTTCAAAGTCTGTTCTGCAAGGCAAGCATAGCCCAACTGAGCCTTCCCTGCTTACTTACTTAGGTCTGTCTTCCCTGATGGCTCTTATCCCAGTGGACTCTCTGGCTTACAGGCTTATCTTCCCACTAGGGTAAGCCTCCATCAAAGATGTGAGCTGTACCTTGCTCATCATTGAATCTCGCATCTAGAACAGTATCTGACCCAGAGTAGGTTCTGTTTATGGAGTGAGCGAAGTTTTTACTGCCAGTGTGTCTCTAATGGGGGTGGCGGTGCAGGGCTGGAGGGGAAAGAGGGAAGAAGCCAGGAGAAGCAGCAGCAGAGGAGGCTGCTGAGAGGAGGCTGGGCTTACCGAAGGCAACCCCCCCGGGTGATAGTTTTGCAAAGGGCCAGTTTAGAGACATGCTAAATCCTCTTTTACTACTATCCCTCAGAAGGTAACTATAATTGCTGAAATTTCAAATTATTAACACATTTGATGCATTTGCCAAAGTGGTGTTTAACGACCTGTATTTCACACAATAAAGTGGGGCAAAGTTAAAAACCCAAGTTTGCTTTAGATGTGTATCTGCCACCATCTGTTGGTTCCCGGATCCTGGGTTACATCATTCTTATTTTTACATTAAACATTACCAGTAATAAAAACAAAGAAAGGGGGGAAATAAAAGCTCATGTAAGGAAATTCTGACTTCACACGGTCTTGACAGAGTCTTTTGCTTCTCGGTGATCCCAGAAACTGAAAACAACAGGAAGATGTCTTATTGAGAAAGACCACTTTCAACTTGACCATGAGTCAAAGAAGGAAGAAAAATTCCTCAGATGGAGAAACCAAACCCCGGACTTCGTTTGTCAACAAATTCTTCAGGAGCTCAAAACTCAGGCCCACCAAAGCTGAAAGCAGAAAAAAGAGCAATGACCTTGAAGCTGCTGATTTCCAACCCAGCGATGACACACAGAGAACAGAAAACATCTTAGATACTGGTAAACCGACTGCTGTTATTTCTCTATTTTTTAGAATAATGTTTCCCCCTAAAGACAGCATATGGGTTAAACTAAACCTAATATGAGTTTCTATTGTAAGCATTTACTATGTTACTTAAGTGCTTTAAATACTTCAAGAATTTTACTTTTAAATTATTAGCATTTAAATTACATGTAACACTACAGGAAGGTATAGAGAAAATACCTTGTTTCCTTTCATTCTGATACAGTATTTTGTTCATATACATGCATTTATGGTCAACCAGCCAGTCAATAAACATTGATCGAGTACCTACTGTATGTCAGCCATTATTGTGTTAGAAATGCAGCCACATAACACAGGACCTTACGTACACAAGGAACCAGATGCAGACATAATTTCAGCGTGATAAATGATACAAAGAAACAAAAGCAGGCTAAGGAGACTAAGAATGATGGATGGGGTACTACTTTAGATGGGGTTGCAGGGAAGGAGTCTCTGATTTGGTGGCACCTGAGCGGAGATCTGAATAAAGTAAGCCAAGTAGAGTGAATGAATAAAGCCAGTCACGTAGATGCCTGTGGGAATAGCTTCCCAGGCAAAGGCAGCTATAAATGTGAAGGTCCAGGGTGGGACTGAGCCTGGAGTACTTGAGAGCGAGCCCAAGGTCAGGGGTGCTGAAGCAGGATGAGAGGAGAAAGGACAAAAGTAATAGGACAGTCACGGAGGAGGTAGCTGGGGGCCAGAATGGGCATCTTTTGCAGTTATAATAATAGCTTGCAAATCCCTCTTGAGTTTACACGGAGCTGTGGTCCTACTTCTGAAACATATTTTTATACTGCTCAATCCCCACGTTGCTACATGATGTTTATATGCCTCATTTTAACAGCTGCATGATATTCCATCCCGTGCCTGTCAGTGAATATTTTTGTCTTTCCCTCTTGCCTCTTCCATACGTCATTGTATTTCAGCCTTGTTTTTTAGTACAAATTCTTAGAACAGAGATTACAAATTCAAGGGTTATGAAAATAAATATTGCCCAATCTTTCCTTAAAGCTATGTGTCAGTACAATGCCATTAATATATTATCTACTAGAGGGGCGCCTGGGTGGCTCAGTCAGTTGAGCGACCGACTTTGGCTCAGGTCATGATCTCACGGTCCATGAGTTCTACCCCCACGTCGGGCTCTGGGCTGACAGCTCAGAGCCTGGAGCCTGCTTCTGATTCTGTGTCTCCCTCTCTCTCTCTGCCCCTCTCCCACTCATGCTCTCTCTCTGTCTCAGAAATAAACAAACATTAAAAAAATTAATACATATATATGTATATATATACATATATATATAATTTATTAGATTAAATGTATTTTTAAGCATTTTAATCTTTTAATGCAAACATACCCAAAAGTAGAGAGAATAGTATAAGGACCCCCCATGATCACTTCCCTCTAACAATTATCAACCCATGGCCAATCTTGTTTCATTTATACCTACCCTCATTTCTGTCAGATTATTTGCATCAAATACCAAAAATAATATCATTTTGGCTAACTCGGTTGGTTCAGCATCCAACTTTTGATTTTGGCCCAGGTCATGATCCCAGGGTTGTGGTATCAAGTCCCGTGTTGGGCTCCCCACTGACCATGGAGCCTGCTTAAGATTCTCTTTCTCTCTCCCTCTGCCCCTCTAACCTGCTCATGCTTCTCTCTCTCTCTCTCTTTCTCTCTCTCTCTCTCTCTGTCTCTCTCTCTCTCTCTCTCAAAAAATATATATATATATATATAATTTTATTTGAAAGTAGATTAAGTATATTTTAAATATTTTTTAGAAATAGGAAGTTAAAGTCTACTTAAAAAGAAAGACAACCTCTATCAGAAAATTGCTGGTATTTGTTCTAAAGTATGAGTTGAAGTTTTAGGAGCATAGTTAATGAATACCTATAACCATGATTAAATTAATAGTGCAAGGCCAGGCAGCCGGTTTTCCCCACTGGCCAACACTGGCCACTCAAGCCATGCATGGCTTGTCCATTTCCATGTCTCCCCAAATTCAGTGGTACCTGGACTCATGTTAATTCTGCCCCCAAAATGACTCTTGGATCTGTTTCCTCCTCTCCATTGCTGTTCTGGCTTTCATTGTTTTTTGTTTTTTGTTTTTTTTTGCCTAGACCACTGAAACAGCTTCCTAACTGGTTTCTCTGCTTCTATTCTTGCTCTCTTGCCAACCTGTACTCCATAGTGCCACTGGGTCCTCTTCCTAAATCACAGATATGATATCTTTCAGCTGCTTAAAATCCTTCACTGAGTCTTTCTTGCCTTGAAGAGAATGTCCACAATCCCAAACATGGTCTTCAAGGTGTTTGTGATCAGATGGATCTCTCTTCATGACCCCTGCCTCCCCCCCAACCTCATGTGCACCCTCTACTCCTGACATTCAGATTTACTTGCAGTTTCCTGAGCTGGCCACATTCTTGCAAAGGGGTTCCCTGTGCCTACAAAGACCTTCCCTTGTGTCGTCATCCTCCTGCACCCCTCCCCCCATTTATCCTTCCCTCATGTCCACCCACCTGACTGACTCTCACTCACTCTTAAGGTGCATTCACACACCCCTTTCTCTTGAAAGGTTGCCATGACCTGCCCATGGGAGTTGAGGTGCTTACTGTCACTATCGTGTGCTCATGTACCCTCTGCCTGCCCCCACCATTGCACTTCTCTGTATTGTGAGCATGGATTTCCTGTTGGCCTGTTTTTTTTTTTAATGTTTATTTATTTAGAGAGAGAGAGCAAGCAAGCAGGGGAGATGCAGAGAGAGAGAGAGAGAGACGGAGAGGGAGAGAATCCCAAGCGGTTTCACGCTGTCAGCACCAAGCCCAATGTGGGACTTAAACCCACGAACTGTGCAATCATGACCTGAGCTGAAACCAAAAGTCAGACGCTTAACGAAGTGAGTCATCCAGGTGCCCCTGCCTTTTCCATTGGACACGTAGCTCATGGAAAACAGGAACTTGTTATCTTGGTTCCCTGCACAGCAACACCCACGTTACAAACATACAAACATTATTATGTTTTATGAAACCACTGGGATTCATGGTTGTTTATGACCAAGAAACCAACCCTGGAAGATATAAGTTGGAAAAGAACTTAATGTGAAGATACTGCTTAGCTCACAGAATCATATGGAGGCAGTCAGGAAAAGGTCCCGAATCACTCCATAGAACTGTTCATGTGTCACAACTTTGTGCTCTCCATAGGGCACCAGTCACCACAACTCAGCCAACTGGTAGCAGCTCTGACTCAACTGCCTTATATCTTGAGCTGTGACATAAGCTATCCTTTGAAGAAAGGGTTTTATGTATTTAAAAAAATGAAATATATGGTTTGTAAGTTCATGTCCATGGATCTCATAAATTAGTACTTATATTTATACTGAGGCATTTGATAAAAGTCTATCATGTTGCTTTGTTTTGGTAATTAAGGAGCTTTAAAGCTAATATTCATTCATTCATTCAATTATTTGTTCATTCAACAAATATTTATAACATACCTCTCATGTAAAAGGCCCTGCAGAGTCCCATCTCCCTGGGAAGCCCTAGGAAATGTAAGTCACCATGCTCCTGAGAAATGAACAAGGCAGAAATTAGAGTTTCTGTTTTACAGATGAATCACCCAAAGCTCAGAGAAGCCAAATTACTTGCTCACCTGCAGGACCCACAATTTGAACCAAGTCTTCCACTTCTGCGGTCTTAGACTTGCCCATCAGATCAACCGTTACAGAATGCCCAAGCAGGATGTGGTCTGAGAAGAGAGTCCTGAATCTGTCTGCGGGTGACCTTTGAGAAACAATTTGTTTGAATAGGTGAATGTGGTCACCAGAACATAGAGGTTGATTGGTAAATGTGGTGAAGTGAGACCAGCAAGTACAAACCACCTTTTCCAAACATTTGACAGTAAAGGAAATGATTGACAGAATAGTGGCTTGAGAAGAAAAAGGTTTGGGAAGGCTGGAACTTGAGCATGATCGTAGGTCGATCCTATGGGGATAAAGTCTTAAAAACAAAAGAGAAAGCATAAGGTATCATGCAGAGAAATATTTTAACACAAAAATTTATTTACGTATTAAAAATTTTTAATGTTCATTTATTTTTGAGAGTGAGGGTGAGAGAGAACATGAGCCAGGGAGGAGTGGAGAGAGAGGGAGACACAGAATCTGAAGCAGGCTCCAGGCTCTGAACTGTCAGCACAGAGCCAGACACGGGGCTCTAACCCACGAACTATGAGATCATGACCTGAGCAGAAGTCACGCTTAACTGTCTGAGCCACCCAGATACCCCCTAACCCAAAAATTTAAACACATACACACACATAATGGGTTCTGGAGCAGTCTGTTCTAGGTTCACATTCTGACTCTGCTACTTACAGTCTCTCTGTGTCTCAGGTTCTAAATCTATGAAACAGTGTGATTGAGACTCTTTGAATTAAGCTTAACAAAGTGTCCTGGACTCACTGCATGCAAGAGTTAGTCCCTCCCCATCCCCCCATCCCTAACTCGCTTCTGCTCTACTCAAAATTCGGGTTGCCACATAAAATACATGCAATATTTGGGGCATACTTTTACTAAGCCATGATTCCTTGTTTACTTGAAGTCTCAATTTAATTGGACACGCTGTTTTTGTTTTCCTAAATCTGGCAACCATACCCAAAATAAAATACATTGTATGCAATGCACCCTGATAGAAATGGAAGGCCTGTGTAAAGAGATAAAATTGTGGATGGTGCTGCCTCCTACTGGGAGAATGTGGCAACATCAACCATCCCTACACAGACCACACCCTATAGGTGTTTGCTTAAAAATAGCAATCTACACATTCAATGCAATCCCAATCAAAGTTGCCCTGACATTCTTCTCAAAGCTAGAACAAACAATCCTAAAATTTGTATGAAACCACAAAAGACCCCAAATAGCCAAAGTAATATTGAAGAAGAAAACCAAAGCAGGAGACATCACAATCCCAGACTTTAGCCTCTATTACAAAGCTGTAATCATCAAGACAGTATGGTATTGGCACAAAAACAGACATATAGACCCAGAATGGAATAGAATAGAGAGCCCAGAATTGGACCTACAAATGTATGGCCAACTAATTTTGACAAAGCAGGAAAGAGTATCCAATGGAAAAAATACAGTCTCTTTAGCAAACTGGGAGAACTGGACAGCAACATGCAGAAGAATGAAGAAGGCCACTTTATTTCACCATACACACACACACACACACACACACACAAAAACCCTCAAAATGGATAAAAGACCTAAATGTGAGACAGGAAACCATCAAAACCCTAGAGGAGAAAGCAGGCAACAACTTCTTTGACCTCAGCCACAGCAATTTCTTACTCAACACATCTCCAAAGGCAAGGGAGTTAAAAGCAAAAATAAACTTTTGGGACCTCATCAAGATAAAAAGCTTCTGTACTGCAAAGGAAACAATCAACAAAACTAAAAGGCAACCGATGGAATGGGAAAAGATATTTGCAAATGACATATGAGATAAAGGACTAGTATCCAAAATCTATAAAGAACGTACCAAACTCAACACCTGAAAAATAAATAATCCAGTGAAGAAATGGGCAGAAGACAAGAATAGGCACTTTTCCAAAGAAGACATCCAGATGGCTAACAGACACATGAAAAGATTCTCAACATCACTCATCATCAGGTAATTACAGATCAAAGCCACACTGAGATATCACCTCACACCAGTCAGAGTGGCTAAAATTAACAACTTAGGCAACAACAGATGTTGGTGAGGATGTGGAGAAACAGGAACCCTCTTGCACTGTTGGTGGGAATGCAAACTGGTGCAGCCACTCTGGAAAACAGTGTGGAGGTTCCTCAAAATATTAAAAATGGAAGTATCCTATGACCCAGCAATAACACTACTAGGAATTTACCCAAGGGATACAGGAGTGCTGATTCATAGGGGAACATGTACCCCAATGTTTATAGCAGCGCTTTCAACAATAGCCAAATTATGGAAAAAGCTCCAATGTCCATCAACTGATGAATGGATAAAGAAGATGTGGTTTATATATACAATAGAATATTACTTGGCAATGAGAAAGAATGAAATCCTGCCATTTGCAGCAGGGTGGATGGAACTGGATGGTATTATGCTGAATGAAGTAAGTCAGTCAGAGAAGGACAGATATCATATATTTTCACTCATGTGGATCTTGAGAAACTTAACAGAAGACCATGGGGGGAAGGGAAGAGGAAAAAATAGTTACAAACAGAGAGGGAGGGAGGCAAACCATAAGAGACTCTTAAACACAGAGGACAAACTGAGGGTTGATGGGGGGGTGGGAGGAGGAGAGGGGAAGAGGGGTGATGGGCATTGAGGAGGGCACCTGTTGGGATGAGCACTGGGTGTTGTATGTAAGCGATGAACCACAGGAATCTACCCCAAAAACCAAGAGCACACTTTACACACTGTATGTTAGCCAACTTGACAATAAATTATAATAGAAAAAATAGCAAGCTGCCAGACACACTGTGGAGAGGTAGCGTTCTTATTACTCTCCTAATATTTAAATTTAAATTGATTACTACTGAAGTCCTACCATTAATTTTCACTGGTACCAATATAGTATTTCTTTTTAGCTATGTGGTTTTTATACTTTGTCAGGGTTAGTAGAATATTACTGCACATTTAGAACTTACACTTGTGTATTGGATTCCAGTAAACTTTTTTTTATATGTTTTAAATTGTACATTTTCATTTATAAAACCTCTAAAAAGTCACTGTCAGTGACCCTTTTTTGCATATTCATTTTTTCTTCCAAAAGGATGATGTATTTTATACGTGTCTCAAACGCTGGCACATGGGGTAGGTGCAGCACTCGTACATAATAGGTGTTCAATAAATGGAAAGCTTTTAGGGGCGTCCGGGTGACTCAGTCGGTTGAGCGTCTGACTTCGGCTCAGGTCATGATCTCATGGTTCGTAGGCCTGAGCCCTTTGTCGGGCTCTGTGCTGACAGCTCAGAGCCTGGAGCCTGCCTCAGACTCTGTCTCCCTCTGTCTCTGCCCCTCCCCCGTTCACGCTCTCTCTCAGAAATAAACATTAAAAAAAATGAAAAAGTAAGGCTTTTATTATTTTAGTGTTATCACGTTAGTACTGTGTTAGTACAGAGGAACTTCGTGAGGGTGCCATGTAAGTAGTCTCTAGTGACAAGAAGGACAAATGAGTCTTCCTGAAAGTGTCCTGTGGCAGGAGTTGAGAAAAGCTCTCCCAGGCACCACTGTCTCTGCATCTGTCAATGGAATGGTCTACGAAATGAGCAGCAAGTGTTTGAGTCGCTCCCTGTAGCCAGCTGAAGCCCATTGTCAGTGATTGCAATGCTTTGCCTTTGTTTCGCAAATTTGGCAATTTGTTTGGTCAAATTACCTGTGTTCCCCACCATGAGCATTCACCATGAGACATCTGTGCGTCTCTCAGCCGTGCTCGGCTTCAACCCTGTGCTAACAAGTTTACTACTCGGTCCAGGGAGAACAACACTGTCTACGAGAGGAGAAACCTAGGTCAGGCCAGGAAAGAACAGCCACCGAGTTCCTCAGGCTCCTTTGTAAGAAAAGGGTCATGGGAGTGATCACTGTCCAGCACCCGGAGGCAGGACAGCAGTTAAGTTCTGTCCCCTGGTAAATGCTTCCTCTTCTGGGTTGAGGTTTCTCCAAGAACCAGCTCAGGGTTGTTGTTAGTCTGTTTACTTGTCTATTGCGATCGCCGTGCATCTTTAACACTATCTGCATTAACAGCAAGTTCTTCTTTCTCCTGATAATGTAGCTAAGCCTCTCACTTCAGAAATGGAGTTGGGATCCAGGATGGAGAAAAACGAGCAATTCCTGCAGAAGCTGGGCAGAAAGTCTGTCAACAAGTGTCTGGATCTGAATAACTGTGGATTAACGACCGAGGACGTGAGGGAAGTGGGTCTGTATGCAGCTGACTTGGCACAGAGGGACCCAGGGCCTTTGAGGGGAGATGAGCAGGCAAAACACACCCATCACTCACCTGACCACCCGAGGTCTACAGGGTGGCCCCACCCAATCAGGAAGAGCAGTGGCACCACTATTTAAAACAACAACAACAAAAGACAACAACAAAAGACAAATTAATCTTTCCTCAAGCTACAAAGATTTGAGCCAAGTTTAGGAGGAAGGTTCATTTGTCTGTTTTTCCTGAGTAATTTTACTTCCCTACCGATTGCTTCTTCTTCCCTGAAAAACATTTGTTTTGCGTACGATCTAAACTCGAGTGGCTCATCCGTAGAGCCAAGCCCCGCTGGGCATGTAAAAGGGTGTTGTGTTCTGTCATCTGTGGAATGAGAGTGTAACCATCATGTGTCACGCGTAAGCAGGAGTCCGGCGTGAAGACCCCCCACACACACAACCACTGCCACCTTATCTTTTCTCTTTCTCCCAGATGCCTTGAGTCAAGTCTTTCATCAAATTAGATGTGTCTACCAACACAGAGGTGCAGAGGTGTCAAAACAACTGAATTTTGAGTGAGGGGTCCTTGACTATTTTAATTAAAACGCATGCCATTATATTTTGGACAACTCTCTTTAAATATATATTTTTTTAAGTTTATTTTTGAGAGAGAGAGAGAGAGAGAGAGAGAGAGAGACTGAGTGGGGGAGGGGTAGAGAGAGAGGGAGACACAAAATCCAAAGCAGGCTCAAGCTGTCAGTACAGAGTTTGACACAGGGCTTGAGCCCACGAATCGCAAGATCATGACCTGAGCTGAATTCGGCCACTCAACCAACTGAGCTACCCAGGTTCTCCTTTGGACAGCTCTCTTAAGAGAGAACCTTGACTGCACCTGTGTTTCCAGATGGCTGTGTGTCAGAGTCACTAGCAGAGCTGGTGCAAACACAGGCAATTGAGTTCAGCACAAACCTGCTGACTTGAAATCTCTGAGTGCGGGCCCCAGCAATCCTGCTTTTAATTGTTTTTCCTTCTTAATGTGTTCAATAGACTTATGCTTTATAAAGCATAAGAATTCTGGTGAACAAGTTGAAAGGGCTCAACTGCTTTGAAAGCTAGTAACAAACAAAAGGCAAAAACAAATTTCACTCCTAAGCATGGCCTCAGAGTTTTGGAAGGTCTGGAGTTGCTGTGCCTGTAGCTATAAGACCTCAGCTTGCTGCTTCTGATGGCTGCCCCTTAACCTTCAAGACATATTTAAAAACAAACAAGCAAAGATGCTTTACTTCCTCTCGGCTGGCTGGCGTCTCCAGTCTCCAGTCTCCACTCTCGGGTCTTGTCGCTCCGGGAGATAAAGATGGCCTTTGAGAATGTTTTTCACAGGCAGTAACTTCACTTTTAATGAGTGATGGCAGATACTCAGAGAAGATTCTGGTCAGGCTTTGTGCTTATCTAAATCTCCACATGTCGGTCCATTTAAATATAATGGGAGTTTCAGAAGGCTGTGATACCCAGGCAATGATGATCACAAAGAAAGGGTAACTAGTACCCTCAATCTCAGCAACCCTGGCCAACAGTGCAGTCCTCTGCTTTCAGCCTGAGGATCCGCTAGGATGAAGGGGTGAGGGACGTCAGGGTGCTCTGCAAAAATGGAAAGGACTAGTGTACATATTACAGTGACAATGCTAGTAACAATAGAATTACCGTTTCTACTACAATAAAGGAGTTGTATGAAATCTGAAGATACCACTGCATTTTTGGCAGAAATAGAAAATGCCCTAGGAAATGCAGTCTGTCCCGATTGCATGGCTGAGGGAGCCGTGCTTTGCTGAAAGTCAACATGTCCACCCCTCCCTCTTCTCTTACAGTGCAATAGGCACTGGGTCCCATGTACTACCAATTACACACTGCACGTGCAAATCTGTCTTTTCTCTTGTTCCCTTCCAGTTGCTTTGCTGCCTCTTCTCCCAGACTTGGAAAAACTGGATATTTCCTGGAATGATCTTATAGGTGGAACCCTCCATTCAGTCACCCAGCAAATGCATCTCGTCAGCAAGTTAAAAATCCTGAGGCTGGGAAGTTGCAGACTTACCACTGATGATGTTCGAGCACTGGGTATGATGAATGCCTCACTGCTAGCGGCTCTGAAGCATCAAGGGCAAACTATCTGGGTCACAGCCCCTCCGGGGCTCATGGATGAGAGCACAAGGACGATGAAATGCCACGCTGGGCACTTGTATAACTTCTGAAAAGCTAAGTAGCCTGTACCTAGCATTGTGCTAAGCCCCAGGATAGAGAAAGGAAAAAGGTTGGTCAGGTATCTGCTCTCATGGAATTTAAATGGAGATAATTGTCAAATTTGCTTACTCACTCTTACTCACCTGTAAAATTGAGGTAGATAATAAGTTATTTTCCAATTCGAAAACAACCTCTTCTATTTTTCAACTCCCATTTAAAAAAATTGACCAAAGCAAGATTTTAAAACTAAAAGCAATGGTTTCAATAGAACTAGAACCTCAAGTTAGTTAATTACTGAACATAGAATAACATAGAATGTAGGATACAATTTGTCATGTTACCCAACCTTTTACTAAAATACTTGCTGGTTTCAGCTGCCATTAACATTTTTAAAAATTCTCTTGGTCTGGAGTTTCTTATTTCAATGACATATTTTGATCATTTACATCTCTGCAAAGATTTCTGTAGAGACAACACAGTTCATGTCAAATGTCTTCTCTCTGCCCTCTGTGGAAGATCGAGGTCAGTTGATGCCCCTGGCCTACCCTTCCTGTAGTTGAGGAGAAACACCATCCATCTGAGAGCAGGCCAGGTCCTAGTGCAAATCCTACCCCGACTTCTAACTAGCTTTGGGACCATGGACAAATGATTTAACCTTCCCGAGCCTCAGCTTTCTTATCTCTGAAATGGGGTTGATATCCACCTCAGAAAACTATTGTGAGGATTAACTAATTTCTTTAAAGCATGTACTACATGCCCAGCATGTGCTCAATAATGGATAGTCCCTCCTTTTGCTCTTCCCTCATCCAAAACTAACTTTCAGTGATTTTAAGTAATCAATTTAGTAGCTGGTTATTGTGTAGCAGAGTTGCAAATTCAACTCACTGCCACTCAGGCACAAAAAGAAAATGTTGTTTATTTTCTATGATGAGTCTAATCTTTGTTATGATCTTCCAGCCTTAAGAAGCCAGGGAATGGAATTTCTGCCCTGGGACTCACTCCGAACTTGCCAGGTTCAAGAGAGAGTCTGCATCTTTGTTGCTGTGATGTTTTATGCCTTGCTCCCTTTCCCAGACTCCTCTCTGGAAGGGCTTTTGCATCTTCTCCCATCAGAAGGGGTCTTCCTTAGCCTTGATGGCAGATGGGGTACCTGGAGAATAGATGGTTGACTGATAAGAGACCATAAATCAGGAGGCGTTCCATCATTGCTACACTGGTTACAGTTGCTTAGTGCAGGATGATAGATGTGTGGCTCTCCAGTACCATGTGCACTGCAGACATGGTTAATCAGTCATGCGCTCTCTCTCTCTCTCTCTCTGATCCTGGGGAATGCTTCAGGGTGATGCCACCCCAGAAAAGCCACCCCAGCTGACTGGCGATGACACACAAAATCATTCCTGTGCTGGGAGAACATGCATTTTAACACGAGGCTCCTGCACTCCTGAAACCTCACTCCATACAGTGAATAACCAATGGTAGAAGTCCAAGCCCAGTAGTGGACAGTGGAGGAGAGGCTTCCGGACACAAGGGACTTTCCAGCACTCTTAATTGTTTGGTGTCGAGACTGACTCTGTATGCTGAGAAAGTGCATTTTCGTGTATGTGCCTCTGTTCTCCCCAAGGCCGTGGAAATCATTCCTAAAGAGGATTTCCTTGCTCTTTCCTATTCTCTCTCCCAAGCTCCATTCTGGCCCTCGGATGCTTTCCTATGTGAAAGGGTTTCAGAAATGTCAAGTTCCACCCCATTCTCACTGCATCCTCCTCCACCCGCCAGGGCTGCATGGCTGTTATGAGCGGCTGATGCCTTATGCTTTGTTACTAGTTCTCTGTAGTGCTCGGTTTCAGTTGTGTGTGCTACTCTTGATGTCAGGGTGAGCTTCGCCCCTGTGGTGGCCAGTGCCCTGTTTTGCCTCACCTCTTCCTCTGGCCCAGCTTCCCAGCAATGATGACCCCAGACAGGGTGGATGAAAGTAGTTGGAATAGTATAAATATTTATTACCACAAAAACAACTCAATGATAGGTGGGTTTTTTTTTAATTTTTTAATATTTATTTATTTTTGAGAGAGAGCGTGCACAAGCTGGGGAGGGGCAGAGAGAGAGGGAGACACAGAATCTAAAGTAGGCTGTAGGCTCTGAGCTGTCAGCACAGAGCCCGACACAGGGCTTGAACTCACGAACCGTACGATCATGACCTGAGCTGAAGTCGGATGCTTAACTGACTGAGTCACCCAGGTACCCTTGGGGTGTTTTACTTGGTTTTGTTTTGCTTATGATTTTTATACATAGGCATGGTTCTGAACTTTGGAGGGACTAGAATTGCTGTGCCTGTAAATACAGAAGCGCCCACTGCTGGGAGTGGGCTGGAGGTGGGTCATTTTCTTCACTCTGTTCCTCGGCACCTGGCACCTAACCAGTCCCTCGCCTGGCTAATACTAGTCCATAAACAATGGTTGTACTGATTTTGACATGGATCCCCTGCTTTGTGGACTAGCAATCAATCCAGTCTTTGGGTTCTTTGGTAACAGGAGAAGCACTGGAGGCAATACCTGAGCTGGAAGAGCTGAACTTGTCCTGGAACAGTAAAGTGGGAGGAAACTTGCCTCTGATCCTCCAGAAGTTCCAAGAAGGGAGCAAGATACAAACGCTTGAGCTCATAGATTGCAACCTCACATCAGAAGATGGGGCGTTTGTGGGTAGGTGGGATTTGGATGAGTCCTTCCCAGAAAATAAGTGTGAAGATGCCCACGATCAGACAGCCTGGGAGTCAAGGTTGGCTGTGCTTTCTCTTACCCTGAATTGGAACAGTGGCACACTGTACCCCCAGGTCACATGAAGCTGCCCTCCCCTTTTTCCCCAGCAGTCACACCCTGCATTTTTACTGAGCTGCTCTTGTTTGTTTCTCTTCCCTCTAGGTCAGTTGCTACCCATGATGCAAAATCTTGAAGTACTTGATCTTTCCATTAACAGAAACATCGGTGGCAGTCTAAACAGTATTGCTCAGGGATTAAAAAGTACCTCAAATCTGAAAGTACTGAAGTTACATTCATGTGGACTATCGCAAAAGAGTGTCAGAATATTGGGTGAGGTTTTTATATACATGTGCAATTTTACTTTATAATTGCTGTTAGGACATTCAACAAAATATGCACAGTGGTTAGGCTGGGGAATAAGATGATAGGTAATTTAAATCTTCCTTGTTTTATTACTTTCTAAGTCTTTTATGACAAGCATATACTTGCACGATTACAAAAACAACCTTTTAAAATGACTGCCTCTGAAAAGGCCAGGGTATTTTGGGTTTGAGATAGACATGGGGCAAAATAAAAGTTATGTGCTACTGAAGCTCTCCATTTTTCTCTTACTTTTGAAAAATGTCAGCATTATTTTATGCTTAGTAGTAGGACGGAGTTGGTACTGATGAAAAGAACAGCATCAGTGGCATCTGTAGTTAAAATTTATTCCCCTATATAGAGTATCCACAGTAAGGGAGACCATGAAATGAAATTGTGTTTTTCCCTTCAACTTACAGAGCCTGTAATATCCTTCTCACTGGCAGTTTGCCTAAGTCTAGAATTCTCTGAAATGCCAATGCTCCAGTGTAGGAGGAGGAGAACCATTAGTTGCAGGGTTTGACCAGAGCCATTGGCACGCATTGCAGATCATGGATGGTGTGTGTTAGAAGCCACGGTCAGGTCCAAAGATGACCAGATGGTAGGAAGTCTAAAGTTATTCCTTCGCCTTGGCTTTTCTCAGCCCAGTGTATTTTCTCCGTCTCCCTCTACGCACCTGCCTTCCACCTTGTAATTTGTCAAAATGGGACTTTTGACTTTCTTTGTAGATGCTGCTTTTAGGTACTTGTGTGAACTGAGGAAATTAGACCTTTCCTGCAACAAGGAGCTGGGTGGAGGTTTTGAAGACTCGTCAGCTCAGTTGGCCATGTTGGAGCATCTAGAAGTCCTGGATCTTCACCAGTGCTCGCTGACGGTAGATGACGTGATGTCGCTGAGTAAGTGTGAACTGTAGAGCCAAGGAAGGACTTTTGGAACCTCAGTATATGTTTGGAAACTTGGTAAATTCGAGGCGTCCCCTTAAACTTACAGTTTATGGAGTTACTGAAAGCGTCACATCCTAAAAAGTTCTGTGGATGCCTCCAATCTAGTATTTGGCATGTATGAAGTGCCCAGTAAGTATTAGCACATCTAAATTCTTCCTAAACACGTTTGTAAATGATGGATGTGGCACTTGAAGGAGAAAATTTTGAATATGTGTTGCTGTTTAGAAATGAGTCTGTGAGTCACAAAGTTTATTTCAAACACGGATGTGGAAAGAAAGCTGAACAAAGGGCCTTGAGGCTTTCTGACTAACAAGTGAAGCCAAGCCCCTTAGATACAGACAAAGTTACACAAGTCAGCAGGGTGGTGCATAATGGGTGTACGTTACAACTTTAGGGCACACACCCACTTTCCACCATAGACACAATCCTGTAATTACCCCACATAATGTATAAATGCAGTTTCTTATAACAAACAGCGCAAGTGCAGCCTTGCCATTAAGGTTTTTAGTCCATCTGTGACCACAGTAACCCTTGAAAATACCTCCAGAATCAGACCACAGCTCACCACCTAGACTTCTACTACCCTGGTTCAGGCCACCGTCCTCTCGGGCCTAGGTTACTGAGAGTCCAAATGGTCTTCCAGTTCCTCCTCTATCATTGTGACCTCATTCTCTACCCTTCCCCTCCTTGACTCTACCCCGGTCATTTGTGCGTGCTGACCTCTGTCCCTGGGGCCTTTGTCCTCGTTCCCTCTCCAGGTCAGGGGCCCCTCCTGTGTTGGGAACACCTTCAGAACCTCCCCTTTGCTCGGGCCCACAGTTGGTACCCCACAAATGCTTGTTGACTATGACTGATTGAAAGAATGAATCCATGAAAAACAAGACTAGAAACAATTTTTTAGTTGTTTTTAGTACGATTGGGGAAGGAAACGAGTTAAAATAGTTTCTTAGGTCTGACGTCTATATTTTAGACCTGTTGAATTACATTATTTTTATTTTTATTTTTTAATGTTTATTTATTTTTGAGAGAGAGAGAGACAGAATGTGAGCGGGGGAGGAACAGAGAGAGAGGGAGACACAGAATCCAAAGCAGGCTCCAGGCTCCAAGCTGTCAGCACAGAGCCTGACACAGGGCTCAGACTCGTGAACTGCAGGATCATGACCTGAGCCAAAGTTGGACGCTTAAGCAACTGAAACTCCCAGGCATCCTGAGACCTGCTAAATTACATTTTAGACTCTTAGGCCTCAATTTGAAAAACAGAAGCGTCCGAGCCTTTCATTAAAGATTTTAAAGTAACAATCTGTTCCTGGGCTCTAAGTGGGCCTTATGGAATATCACCATCCCCTTTACTTCTGAGTGTCATGCTTGGAGGAGACACTCCTGGGTTATGAATGCATCAGGTCCCAAAGAATGAAGTTCCCTCGGTACAACTGAGTAACGTTGTTACTCATCTTGTTACTCAGAGGAAGGGTACGGTGCTAGAGCACCTCCACTGTTACCACTAGCATAAGCACAAGGGATGGATTAGCCTCTTTTACTACATTTGCAGCCACCAACACGGGTGGATGGCCTTGGAAAGCTAATGATTATTTAATAACTGTAGCAAACTGTCTAATTTTGAAAAGATGGAAATGAACATACATCTTGTGTATACCTTATGGTATTAAGTAATTCCCCATTTTTCTTTCTGATCGTTCTAGACAGCTCTGAAGAAATGGAATTACAGATCATTTAGCCAATCATCTAGCTGTATGGAGTACTGTGCCAAGGGCAAAGGCAAATTTACAGTCAGGAGCTTCAGTCTGGCAGGGACGGGAATAAACCAACTACATGGTGAAGAGCAGAGTGCTGTGGGGGTTGGAAGAGGAAGAAACAGTTACATCTGTTGGGATTGCACGTGCCTGCCTTCTCTCTTCTGCCTTTCTCCCATCCTCCGTCCCTCCTCCCACAAATGTGTGTGTGCCTCCAGTGTTCTAGACTTTGATGCACACTCTGGGGATGAAGCAGGCCCTACATACAGACCTCACAGAAGCAAAAATAAATAGGGTGGTGTGATAGTGACCAAGGGGTTATGTGACCAAGGTGTCCCTGGAAGGCTCTCAAGGGTGAGCCAGCCCCACAGAGATGCCAGGATGCTGCATCTCCCACACTGGAAAGAGCGAGGCCAAAGGCTTGCAAGCACGAAAAGTAGCAGAAAGATAGTAAAGCAGGAGTAACTCCTGGCACAGCAGGGCCCTCAGGACCCCAAGCCAGTGCTGTCACCAACAGACCTCCATCCTGACTGCTTGCTTTCATTGCCTTCCTCGTACTTATTACTTTATTCTGAGAAAAGAATGATGACACTGAACATTAATTGAGCTGTTAATGTGTGCCAGGCCATGTACCAAGTACTTTAAATATACTCAGTTGTTTTATCTTTCCAATGACCCTGTGAAGTACTGTTATTCTTCTCATTATTGAGATAACCAAGATTCAGGGAAGTTAAGTGACTTCCCTGAAGTCATACAATTCTTTAGCAGCAGAGGCAGGATTAGAACCAGTTTTGTCTCCATAATCTTTGGTCTTAACTTCTAGCCTGAAGAGAGGCTTGGAAGCAGAAAAGCCTAAGCTGTACATTGGGAAGTGTGGCTGGTGTGCGTGTGCGCAGGGGTGTGTAAAGGAGGGAGATTGTGGGACCCAAACACCCAGAAGACTCTTTGTGAGATGATGCCTAAAACACATCACTGCTGACATTTTAACAGCCCAGGTAATCCCTTTACTCTCGAGTCTTCAAGAGTTGGATTTATCTGCCAACAAAAAGATGGGTGGCTCTTCTGAAAACCTACTCAGCCGGCTCCGATTTTTACCAGCCCTGAAGTCCTTACTCATCAACAACTGTGCTTTGCAAAGTGAGACGTTTACCGCCCTCGGTAAGAGAATTCCCCAGATCCCTACAAGCACGTACAGTAACACATGAGAACACATATTCCATACATCAGAATTTCATGCCAAGGCTCGGCCACAGGCAAACTTGTGAAGTACTAATTTGTCTTCTCTTCAGGAAATATGCTCCCCTAAAAGTGGCCTTCTGAAGGCCGCATGAATGATTTTGGCATTTGCAAATCTAACATTTAAAATGTAGACTGTACGTGGGGCAAATGGGTGGCTCAGTTGGTTAAGCACCCGACTTCGGCTCAGGTCATGATCTCATGGTCCGTGAGTTCAAGCCCCACATTGGGCTCTGTGCTGTCAGTTCAGAGCCTGGAGCCTGCTTTGGATTCTGTCTCCCGCTCTCTGTCCTCCCACCCCATTCATGCTCTGTCTCTCAAAAAAAAAAAAAACCCAAAAACCAAAAAACCCCTGAATAAATGTTAAAAAAAAAAAAATTAGGGGCGCCTGGGTGGCTTGGTCGGTTATGCGTCCGACTTCAGCCCAGGTCATGATCTCACGGTCCGTGAGTTCAAGCCCCGCGTCCGGCTCTGTGCTGACAGCTCAGAGCCTGGAGCCTGTTTCAGATTCTGTGTCTCCCTCTCTCTCTGCCCCTCCCCTGTCTCTCTCTGTCTCAAAAATAAATAAACGTTAAAAAAAATAATAAATTAAAAAAATAATAATAAATAAATAAATTTAAAAAAATTTAAAAAAATTAAAATCTAGACTGTATGTAGCCAACTCTGGAGGTCCATATCCATGGTAACTTGTCATTTCACTGAAGTGACAATATAAACTGGATTGCTGGGAGTCTTATGGGAAAAGCGAGGCAGTTGCTAGTGTGTGAGCCTAGCTGACTGCCCAACATCTACTTCCCAGCATGATTTGTTGTCTTCTCTAGGAATCCAGGCCTGCTGGAAGGTCATGGATACAGCCCAGCCTAGATCAAGGGTCTAGAGAATCTGGAATTTCTGCCTTTTTGAGGGGCAAGACCATGCCCTTCAAGCAGAGGGAGATATTCTGAGGCAGAGGCACTTTGTGTCATTTTACTGAATTTGCCACCCAAACAAAACACATTGCACACACATTGCTCTGTGCTGGCAGAGCAGAGCCTGCTTGGAATTCTCTCTCCCTCTCTCTCTGCCCTGGCTCACACTCTCTCGTGCATGCTCTCAAAAATAAATAAAAATAAACTTGAAAAAAAAAAGTAAATTGGATCTTACTACTACCCAGTTTAAACAGATTCAATGGCTGCCTGCATCACCTCTGGTAAAATCCACATTCCTTCATGGGGTCTAAAAGGCGCAGGTGATCTCAGCCCCTCTCCCCCTTGCTCCCTGAACCAGCTTCTTTCGGTTCCTTCCTGTCACTGGGCTCGCCTCTGTCTTCAGACCTTTCTGTTTTCTGGATGGAACGCCCCCACACCCTATTCTTTCTTGGGAAGCCCTGACTTCAGGTCTCAGCACGAATGCTCCCTGTTAATACAGTATCTCTGATCTAAATTAGGAGCCCCGTATCTTTTTTATAGCTTTTATCAGAATTTGCAGTTATGTATTTATTTGTGTGTTTTTCTCAATGTGCATATTTCCCCCAGTTTATAACCTCCTTGAAGGCAGAGATGACACTTCTTCTTCACTGTATATACCCTAACCACATTTTAGGTATTTCTGACATTAGCTAAGCAAGTAAAACAAAGTAACTTCTCAAAGGGGTCTGTAATCCCCCAAATGGTTAGGTAAACACACTCACGCACATACATGATGCATGCCATTGCTCAGACTAATGTTCAGTTAGGAAAGTGCTACAAAAAATAAATTTAGGGACAACGTGATTTTTAAAAAAAAATTTTTTTTAATGTTTATTTTTTGAGAGAGAGCACATGTGTGCAGGAATGGGGCAGAGAGGGAGGGAGATGGAGGATCCAAAGCAGTTTCTGAGCTGACACCAGAGAGCCTGACGTGGGCTATTCAAACCCACAAACCTTTAGATCATGACCTGAGCCCGACCTCAGATGCTTAACCAATTGTGCCACCCAGGTGCCCCCATGATGTTTTATAAATAATACTTTCTATTTGGAAAAAGTTGGATATTTTTTAAAGAAAATTTTGTTTTTAATTTTGTGTCTTCTGCCATCAGAGGATAATAACTCCTTTAATTATTGCTGCATAATGAATCATAATCAAGCAGATATTACACTGAATTATATCAGTTTGCATTAAGATGTAAACACATATTTCTCCACCTTAATTTTAGAAGAGAAAGCTCCATTTCTCATTGATAGGTCCCTGTACCATGTAGGTGATAGGGGTTTTCTTTTTACATATTATAAAAGGATATATATTTGCCCCTTGGACACCTGTTATTCTTTAGAAAGAAGATTGGAATTAAAGCATAATTAACTTGGGGCGCCTGCGTGGCTCAGTCGGTTGAGTGTCCGACTTCGGCTCAGGTCACGATCTCGCGGTCCGTGAGTTCGAGCCCCGCGTCAGGCTCTGGGCTGATGGCTCAGAGCCTGGAGCCTGCTTCCGATTCTGTGTCTCCCTCTCTCTGCCCCTCCCCCATTCATGCTCTGTCTCTCTGTCTCAAAAAATAAAAAATAAAACGTTAAAAAAAAATTTAAAAAAAAAGCATAATTAACTATATCTTGGCAATAAGTTGTTTGGGTTAATTGCAATATTAGGGGCAACTGAGAATCGAGCAGAACCTCTTTTAATCTTCTTTAAAAATCTCTCCAAAATACACTAGTTCCCTTCCTTGTCTCTGTCACTGCAGGTAGGTAGACACAAACATATTCTGGTGTTTCGGAGTCTTGAGGAGACTTGGCCCCCTGTCTGAACCTTAGTGGTAACTGTACAAGGGAATACGTAAAACCAGGACACGTACTGGAAATCCTGACCGGCTGTCCAAATCCTTTGCCTCTTTCTCCCTCCTAGATGTCAACTGAAGGAGAAAAATCCCAGTCAATAGTGAATTCCATTTCACCGAGTTTACTTTCCCAAAGTTTCCAGTATTTCTCTCAAATAAAAATAGACAACAGAAGCTGTGGTCATGAATTTTGGGAAAAAGACAACAGTCTCCACAACTGTCTTAACTTTAATTCTATTAATATGTTGCCCCAGGTTGCTCAGTTTCAAAGAGGGAAGCCTAAATGCTTGCTCTTCTTACTATTCTCAATTTTAGCTGAAGCCTCTGCTCACCTCCCTGCTCTGGAAGTATTCGACCTTTCTTGGAACAAATGTATTGGTGGCAACCTGAAGCTGCTTCTGGAAACACTGAAGTTCTCAGAGTCCCTTCAAGTGCTGAGACTGAGCAGCTGTTCCCTGGTGACAGAGGACGTGGCTGTCCTGGGTTCGTATCTACTGGTCCCAAAGCAGTGCTGGCACAGGGAGCCCAGTGCGCCTGTCCTGCAAGAGGAAGGAAAGGAGGGAGGGCAGCCAGACCTGTGGCTGAGCCCTCTGCAAAGCTTCCCTTCTCTCTGAAACCTGCTTAGAAGAGATCTGGTGAAAATGAGTAAGGGCAATTCAAAGGCCAGGAAGAGAGTGGCGGGCTTTTCACAAAGGGGGAGATGGGCATAGATGTGGTAATGGGTCATTCCAGCTTCTGCTCCTTGCCTTCCCCATAGCAAGACAGTTGTGGCGTTCTCTAGCCAGCTTGGTGTTACTCAAATTTCAGTTACCTAAGGTCTGCCTTCACAAAGTTTGCCCTGTCCACGTCGTACCTGCACTGTTACTTAATTTTTTCTTCATATTAACTCTTTAACTTAAATGCTTTTATTTAAACAAGAAACAGGGGTGCCTGGGTGGTTCAGTAGGTTAAGATCAGACTCTTGATCTCAGCTCAGGTCATTATATCATGGTGTGTGGGATTGTGCCCCTTGTTGAGTTCTGCACTTACAGCGTGGAGCCTGCTTTCGATTCTCTCTCCCTCTCTCTCTGCCCCTCCGTGCCTCAAAAACAAAACAAAACAAAAACAGGAAACTGATCATCATTATAACTGAAATACAGGCATCACTTCTCATATACAGACATTGTTAGACTGTTGCCATATGAAAGCTTTGAATAGAGATTCATTCTTGGTTAGAAAAAGGGGGAGAGAGAGCTTTAGAGGCATATTAGCATCAATCTGACGCTTTCTCCATGTCAATTTAGAAAGATGGAATGAGAATTGAATAAGGAATAGCTTGTACACTGTGGGATTCAGAGTCTATAATACCATTCTCACATATCCCCTAAAATCGCCTCTGTATGTCCACTTCCCATTGGAAAACAATGAATTGGAGACTACACCTGTGTCTCTCATCTACTCTTGTCCCCACACCTCTATCGCTGTGTAACCACCAGCTGCCAGATCTCTGAAGCAATGAGCACCCCTCCAAAAACATTTTAGTTAATAACAAGCATTAATGTGTGTGGTTAGCCATTGCCACTTTTATATTGCTTTGATTATTTTAACAAACATCCTTTAAGAATTTCTTAATCACTTGTACCTTATTTTTTTCCTTTATGAATAACAGCACTTTCCCAGAGTAAACTACGTAAGTATTTCCACAACCCATGATCCGATTACCCAGATTTTAAAAATATATAATAAATGTAAAATTGTGAAATAATCATAATTAGGATACTCACATGATTGGCAAATTCAAACAGTACAGGAAAGTTAAAACAATGTCTGGGATTTGCTTTAAACTATAATAATACGATCATCTCAAAAAGCATAGATTCATCTCAGTATATAGAGAAAAAGTACTTGACAAGATTCAACATCTATGCATGATAAAAACCCTCAACAAAGTGGGACTGGAGGGAACACACCTCAACATAATAAAAGCCATATATGCCAAACCTACAGCTAACATCATATTTTCCCCTCAATGGGGAAAAACTGAGAGCTTTCCCCTAAGGTCAGGCACAAGGGCAAGGATGTTCACTCTTGCCACTCTTATTCCACATAGTACTGGAAGCCCTAGCCACAACAGTCAGACAAAAAAAGAACTAAGAGGCATCCAAATTGGTAAGGAAGAAGTAAAACTTCCACTATTTGCAGATGACATAATGATATATCTAGAAAACCCTAAAGTTCCACCAAAAACTATTAGAACTGATCAATGAATTTGGTAAAGTTGCAGGATTCAAAGTCAATATACAGAATTCTGTTGCATTTCTATACACTAATAATGAAGCAGCAGAAAGAGAAATTTAAGAAAATAATCGCATTTACAATTGCACCAAAAATAATAAAATAATAAAATACCTAGGGAAAAACTTAATGAAGGAGGTAAAAGACCTATATTCTGAGAACTATAGAACAGTGATAGAAGAAATTGGAGATGACACAAACAAATGGAAAGATATTCCATTGTCATGGGCTGGGAGAACAAATATTATTAAAATGTCCATAGCTACCCAAAGCAATCTACAGATTTAATACAATCCCTATCAAAATACCAACAGCATTTTTTACAGAACTAGAACAAGTAATCCTAAAATGTGTATGGAAACCCAAAAGACCTTGAATAGTCAAAGCAATCTAGAAAAAGAACAAAATTGGATCCTAGATTTCAAGATATACTACAAAGTTGTAGTAATGTCAACAGTATGGTACTGGCACAAATAGACACATAGATCAATAGAACAGAACAAGACCCAAGAAATAAATCTATGCTTATATGATCAAGTAATCTATGGCAAAGGAGGCAAGAATATACAATGTTGGGCAGAGACAGTTTCTTCAATAAATGGTATTGGGATAACTGGACACCTACGTGCAAAAGAATGAAACTGAGCCACTTTCTTCCACCATACACAAAAACTCAAAATGGATTAGAGACCTAATGTGAGACCTAAAACCATAAAACTCTTGGAAGAAAACATAGGCAGTGATCTGGACATTGGCCTTAGCAACATTGGCCTAGATATAACTCCTCAGGCAAGAAAAACAAAAGCAAAATTAAACTATTGGGACTACACCAAAAAAAAAAAAAAAAGCTTTTGCACAATGAAGGAAACCACCAAAAGCATGAAAAGGCAACTTACTGAATGGGAGAAGATATTTGCAAATGACATATTCAATAAGGCATTAATATCCACAATGTATAAAGAATTTATACAACACCAAAAATCCCAAATAATCCAATTAAAAAATGGGCAGAAGAACTGAACAGAGGTTTTCCCAAAGAAGACATACAGATGGCCAACAGACACATGAAAAGATGCTCAATATCATTGGTCAATGGGGGGATGCAAATCAAAACCACAACGAGGGAGCGCCTGGCTGGCTCAGTCAGTGGAGCATGGTGACACTTGATCTCAGGGTTGTATGTTTGAGCCCCACATTGGGTGTAGACGTTACGTTAAAAAAAATCTTAAAACACAACACAGTGAAGAATCACCTAACACCTGTCAGAATGGTTAAAATCAAAAAGTCAACAAGCGTTGGAGAGGATATGGAGAAAAAGGAACCCTCATGCACCATTCATGGCAATGTAAATTGGTGCAGCTACTGTGGAAAACTGTATGGAGGTTCCTCAAAAATTAAAAATGGAAATATCGTGATCCAGTAATCCTACTACTGGGTACTTACCCAAAGAAAACACAAACACTAATTTGAAGAGATATATGCACCCCTGTGTTTATTGCAGCATTATTTATAATAGCCAAGATATGGAAGCAACCTAAGTGTCCACAGACAGATGAATGGATAAAGAAGAGTGATATGTATGTATACATATAATATTTCTGAGCCATAAAAAAAGAATGAGATCTTGTTTAAAAAGATACACACAAACCTACACTTCCCTCTCTTTTTCTTAATTAAGTAAGCTCTACACCTAACATGGGACTTGAACCCATGACCCAAAGGTTGAGTCACATGCTGTACAGACTAAGCCAGCCAGGTGCCCCAAGAATGAGATCTTGCTACTTGTGACAACATAGTTGGACCTAGAGGGTGTAATGCTAAGTGAAATAAGTAAATACTATAGGATTGCACTTATATGTGGAATCTAAAATGCAAAACAACAACAACAACAAAAACAGGCTCTTTTTTTAAAAAATGTTTATTTTTGACAGAGAAACAGAGCATGAGTGGGGGAGGGGCAGAGAGAGGGAGACACAGAATCCAAAGTAGGCTCCAGGCTCTGAGCTGTCAGCACAGAGCCTGATGTGGGGCTCGAACTCACACACCGTGAGATCATGAACTGAGCCGAAGTTGGACTTTCAACCCACTGAGCCACCCAGGCGCCCCACAAAAAAATGGACTCTTAAATACAGAGGACAAACTTGTAGTTACCAGAGAGGAGGTAGGTGGGGGATGGGTGAAAAAGATAAAGGGAATTCAGAGGTACAAAATAAATAAGTCCTGGAGATGAAAAGTACAGCACAGGGAATACAGTCAATAACATTCTAGGATAAATAAAAATAGAATATAGTCATATCTTGGAGATATTGTGGGTTCAGTTTCAGACTACCACAATAAAGAAAAGACTGCAAAAAAGCGAGTCCACTCAATTTTCTGGTTTCCCAGTACACTATACTATAGTCTATTAAGTGTGCAATATGTTATGTCTAAAAAAAAGAACATATTTGCCTTAGTTTAAAAATATTGCTGAAAAGTGCTAACCATCATCTGAGCTTTCAGCAAGTCATAATCACTGATCACATAACAAATAAGGAAAAAGTTTGACATATTGTGAGAATTACCAAAATGTGACATAGAGACACAAAGTGAGTAAATGCTGTTGGAAAAAATGGTGCTTGGTGCAGAGTTGCCACAAACTGCCAATTTGTTATTTAAAATAAAAAAAGCACTGTCTGCAAAGCACAGTAAAGTGAAGTGGAATAAAACGACGTATGCCTCTACTTAAAGAAAAAGAAAGAAAGAAAGAAAGAAAGAAAGAAAGAAAGAAAGAAAGAAAGAAAGAAAGAAAGAAAGAAAGAAAAGGAAAGAAGATGGGAAGTAGGTGAAACAAGACTGATGTAATGAAGCCGAATGATGGGGACACAGGAGTTCATGCTCCTATGTTTTGTACCTTTGAAACTTTCCACAATAGAAAAATACTTCAATAGGAAAAGCATGCACATTGTCTTTAACACTTAGGTCTTGAGAATATGGTGAGTCATGTTGTAGAGCAAGGAAGAGATACACATGAACATGGACACCTAGGAATGGAGGGCAGCTGTTGAGTGCCTGGAATGCTAAGCTCCAAATAAATGCACAGTGGAACCAAACTGTGGGAAAGATTAAAGTGATGGGGATGGAGCATCCTGTTTGTTCTGGAAGCCAGGACACGTGAAGAATGACTGAAAGACCTGGGCACATTTAGTCCTAAAGGGGGAGAAGTTGACGGGACCAGACTCTGGTCCAACACGGCAGGGCTGGTGTGAGGTGTCCAGCAGGCTGTGGGGGCAATCAGTGAAAGTCACTGGAAGGCAGAAAGGGACCCGGAGGAAGGGCTCTCTCCTGCTTGGAACTCTCTCACTCTGTTGGGGCAACCTGAGGGGATGCTTCAGGCAGGAGCAGGCTGGTCTCCAGTAGAGGAGCCGTGAAAGAGAGAGTCCTCTCTGATCATTGATCTGGAGGTTGGATGAGGAGACCTCCAAAGCCCCTCCCCACTTGAGATTCTGTGCTACTCATCTGATCTCTGTAATCCATCCCTGCTTTCGGCTGGCAAGGGAAGCACACACTGTTTGCTTTGGGTAGCTCTCCTGTCTCCCCTTACAGGTGTTATCATCTTTTCATTGCTTCATCACTATTATTTATTAAGTGCCATTTTAGGTAGTACTGTGATATGTGCTCTTCAAAGGGAAAATTGTTCTGTGTATTAGAGGTCCCTAAGGTGAATTAGAAACTACCCAGGTGTCTTTTGAGCTTGGAAAGTGCTCAGTTAAATATTTGCTGAATGAAGAATGACTGAATGAGCAGTGAACAATTAAACAGTATTAAACAGCAAGAAGACTGTTTACAAATAAATGGTCCTCATTAAAGCCAATCACTCCCATATTTAATTAGAGTCTGCAGGAAGAGCTGGGACTCTAGTTGAGCCAAGAGCAGGAACTTGACAAAAAAGATATTCTTTGGGTTGGGATTTGGAAAGAAAAAACGAACACTTTTCAAGCTGTATTGGAATACACAGAGAATAGCTCTGGTAAGTTCAGATGCCCTGATTAAAGCAGGTAGCTAATAACAAATCATTAAGAATCGCCAATCTTGTCATTACCAACCTTGGAGCTACTGTGTTACTGGAAGTGGCAAACAGCCACAGTAGAAAGTATTCTTGTATTTTAGCACTTAGCGTGATCTCATTTTTCAGCATCACTAATACAGACGGGTCATCTTGCCAAGCTGCAGAAGCTTATCCTGAGCTATAACGACAGTATCTGTGACACAGGATGGGCCATCTTCTGCCAAAACATGTGGTTCCTCAAAGAGTTAACCGAGCTGGATATCAGCCTTAGGCCATCAACTTCCCGGGACTGCGGACAATGGTTTAGACATTTGTTATGTGCTGTCACCACACTTCCCAAGATTACGGAGATAGGGATGAAAAGGTGGATCCTCCCTGCTACACAGGAGGAAGAACTCGAACGTTTTCACCAAGATCACAGATGCAGCATTCACTTTGACCTTGGTGAATTTCAGGAAGCTGATTTCCCACGGCTTAACTAAGCTATAAACCATTATCTGGAGGAGGAAAAAAACATGAATGAATCCCAGTGTAATCAAAGGAGTATCAACTTCTGGGCTGTTTAGTGGGATTGATGTTACAAAAGCTTTGTAAATATGTATATGGTAATGTAATATGAGCATGTCTTTATTCTCAAATGACAAGGATGACATTTTCCCCTGGAGTTTCATTTATTTTGGAAATCTAATTCACTTACTATTTGGAAGGCCTGCCAAAGATGTTTAGATTCTGGTAACACATTTCCTTTTTTCTTGCCCTGGAATTTTCTCCCTCTTGTTTTCCTACATGATAAATGTTCTAAATATAAGGGTGTGTAAGTACATGTGTGAGTGTGTGTATGAGTGTGAGGGTGAAATCTAATGTGAAAAGCACTAGCTATGTAATAGTTTTATGTTATCATTATTATTATATGTATCTTAATGTAAACTACTTGCATTTTCATCAGGAAGTGTGCCCTTCCATGGTTTATTATTTTATGTCCTGGTGCTTTTTATCTCAGATATAAACCATGAATGCTAACAATGGTCACTGACATAAATCTTAGCAAAAAGGTGGTCAAAAAATCAAAACCCAGTATCAAAAACACATCTTGTTAAAATTTTTATTGTTGAAAGAAACTAACATACTAGCTCTGGGCATTTTTTGGGCATGGTTTTTGCTACATAAAACCTATTTAATTCATTAAAGTTTTTGTCTTGCTCTAAGTGATTTTTAAAATACCGGGGTATCTTTTGCAGGAGCGTGGAACTCACTGCATGGCAGAAGTGTGTGTTTGCTCACACATTTCTATTCTCATACACTCTAATGATGTTTTGCTTTCTTGTTGCTACACAAATAATTTGTGTTGCAATTATTGCTTGAAAGACATGTGGAATTTGAAATCAATATTACTCCAAAAGAAAGCCATCAGGATAAGAAGCTTTTGGGTGATGTAAATGGGGATGTTTTAGGTAATTGTGGTATTCATTCTCTGGGCATCCCCATGGATTCCATGGGCACTTGTGCTCCTGTGTTTACGTGAACACATGTAAAACCTATGAATTAGGCAAAAACTGGAAACACCAATATCCTTCAGTGGGTGAATGCTTAAACAAACTATCGTACTAGGTGATACTGCTCAGCAATAAATTGATACATCAACAATGCAGATGGACTTCCAGTTCTGCTGAATGAAAAAGCCAGTCCCCAAAGGTTATGTAGTCTGTGATTCCAATTATAGGACATTCTTGAAATAACAAAATTACAGAGATGGAGAAAAGGCTAGGGATCAAAAGAGGGGTAGGTCATAGGTGTGACAAAGGAATAGCACAAAGGAGACTTGTGCCACACAAGTCCACATGACAAAACCGTGTTGAACTACACACTCACACAGAAGCACACATACTACAGAAGGAATCTGAATAAGCTCAGTTGATGGCACCAATATAAATTTTCTGGTTTCGTTATTAGAGTTATGTGAGATGTCAACACTGAGGGAGGGTGAAGGGGCATGGACCTCCCTGTCCATTTCTTCAGAACTTCCTATGAGTCTCTATTTCAGAACTAAAAGTTGTAGGGGTGCCTGCCTGGCTCAGTAGGAAAAGCATAGAACTCTTGATCTCGGGGTCATGAGTTCAAGCCCCATGTTGAGTGTAGAGATTACTTAAATAAATAAACTTAAAAAAAAGTTGTAGAGAAGGTAGTACAATAAACCTCCATTTGCCTATCTCATGTGTCTATACTTACTGACTTAAGGCCGATCTTGTTTCATTTGGATCCCCCACACTTCCCTCTCCCTGATATTATGCCACAGTTCCCAGGCATCATATCATTTCATCCATAAATATTTCAATAAATTGAGAATCTTTATTTTTACACATAACCATAATTCTATGAATAATTTTAGTGTGCTAGGTATCTAATTCCTAGATGTTTTGCCTTCGTAATCCATCGGGGTTCATTACCTCAATTCATTATAGAATTATTTCTTATTTTTCTTCACAGCTTTTCCTTTTGCATTTTTCCCCCCTTTCTTATCTTTTGGAGAAGTCTTTCCTTTCTTTTGCACTTTTAGTTCTTCAAATCTCCCCAATCCTTTCCGGACCATTATTCCGCGCCACCATGCCTGAATCTGAAAACAAGATAAACCCAAACAGCATCAGCTGGTATCACTCTGGACTGGGGATGGCGATCTCTTTGTTCTGGATATGTAGTTCTAAAGACGTAGAGAATGGAATGTCATTAGAATTCCACCTTATTTTCTCTCTCTCAATTGGCCAGTCATCTTGGCAAATGTAAAAAAATAAGAAAGAAAAGAAAAGTTGGGGCGCCTGGGTGGCACAGTCGGTTAAGCGTCCGACTTCAGCTAGGTCACGATCTCGCAGTCCGTGAGTTCGAGCCCCGCATCGGGCTCTGGGCTGATGGCTCAGAGCCTGGAGCCTGTTTCCGATTCTGTGTCTCCCTCTCTCTCTGCCCCTCCCCCGTTCATGCTCTGTCTCTCTCTGTCCCAAAAATAAAATAAACGTTGAAAAAAAAAATTAAAAAAAAAAAAAAAAAGAAAGAAAAGAAAAGAAAGAAAAGAAAAATTCAGTGCTTTTATGTCCCGGGCACTGTTCTAGACATTTAGGAAACAGCAGTTAAAAGCGAATGTCACTGGGGCACCTGAGTGGCTCAGTTGGTTAAGCGTCTGACTTCAGCTCAGGTCATGATCTCACAGTTCATGGGTTGGAGCCCCGCATCAAGCTTCTCACTGGGTGGAGCCTGCCAGGAATTCTTTCTCTCCCTCTCTCTCTGCCTCTCCCCTGCTTGCTCTCTCTCTCTCTCTCTGGCTTTCTCTCTCTCAATAAATAAATAAAAACTTAAAGAAAAAGCTAATGTCACTGATCTCACATTGCAGGAAGGAGAGGATACAGGATAGATGGTAATAAGTGCCATGGAGACAACAGAGCACAGTAAGGGGAAATCAGGAGGGCTTATACCTGTCTTCCCTCTGTTACTGGGTTGCTGTGCTTCTACCTACAGCCAGCCCTCACTCGTTCTGAGATCCTGTGCCCTCCACCTACTCAGAAAGATCCCACCTCTGAACCTTCCAGTGCCTCACCACTTCTCTCAGAAAAAAAGCTCAAGTCCTTACAGTGGCTCACAAGGCCCTATCCAATCTGCCCCCTCCCTCTCGACCTCACCGCCTCTTACCTACTCCCTCACCTCGCTCACTGTGCTCCAGCTGTGCGGGGCTCCCCACTGTCAGACACTCCTGGCACAACCTCAGCTCACAGCCTTTGTGTGTACTGCTTCCTCTGCCTGGAACACTCTTCCCAATATCAGATGGCTTACCCTCCAGTTCTTCCAGTAGTTGCTCACTTGTCATGGCCGTAGACTGAACCGTGCCCCCTCACTCCCTGCTCTTATGTTAAATGTCCTAACCTCCAATGTGAATGTATTTGGAGATGGGCCCTTGGGAGGTAATTAAGCTTAGATGAGGTCATGAGGGTGGGGTCTTCACGATAAGATTAGTGCCCTTATAAGAGACACCAGAAAGCTCATTCTGTCTCTCTGTCATGAGAGGACACAGCAAGAAGACAGCCATGTGCAAGGCAGAATGAGAGCTCTCAACAGAAACGGACCATGCCGGCACCATAATCCTGGACTTCCAGCCTCTGAAACTGTGAGAAAATTTCTGTTAAGACACCCAGTCTATGGTATATTGTTATGGGAGCTTGAGCTGACTAAGCCAGTCGTTTTTCCAATGAGGCCTACCCTGACCTTCCTATTTAAATTGAACCTCCCTCAGCATAACCAACCCCCCTCCCCTGCACGCACACACACACACACACACACACACACACACAAAACTTCTGGCAGTCTCAGTTCCCCTTAGCTTGAGCTTTTTTCCCATGCCAGTTATCACTTTCTAACAGACTATATAATTTTATGTTTTATATTTCATCTTTTCATTTCCATCACACTAGACTTTAGGCAATAAGAGGACAGAAAAAAAAATCTGTTTTGCTCACTGATGCAATTCCAGTGCCTAGAACAGCGCCTGGCACATAGCAAAAAGCAAAAAATAAGTATTTGTTGATGAGTGAACAACTGAATGAATGAAGTGGGTGGGCTATGCTGTTTTATGTAAGGTGGATCACAGGCAGGTATGAGGAGATGTGAGCAGGGACTGAACTAAGTGACAGCCTTGTCCGTATCTGAGCAGAGGGAGGAGCAGGGGAAAAATACTAAGGATCGTTTGTGATGTGAAAACGGGGCAGATGAGATGGGAAGTGACAGCAGCAGCACATCCGTTCAGGTGGGGATTTTCCCAGGGAACGGTATCGCCCTCTAGAGGCATTCTAGACATTCACGGGGTTTTCTGTTACCTCCAGGCTTAGCAGTCTTCCAGTTGTGTAACATGTACCCGGTGCACAGAGACTTTTCCAGGGTGTGCAGGCTTGGATGATCTGGAGGCGACCCATCTCCAGAGCTTCAGCTTGCACGTGCACCCCTTCCTACAATGTCTCTGCCTAGGAAAACAACTGCTGGTTTTCTCCATTCCCACTTCTGCCTTCACAACTGCCACCTGAATCTGACTAGGGTGTGTTGAGCTGGACTCCAGAAACCTCTGGGACACCACAAAAAAAGAGACAATATAGAGCGGCAGTATTGAAAAAAACAAAACAAATGAACAAACAACGCCATAAAACAGACTCTTAAATACAGAGAACAGTGGGGGCATGAGTGGACTAGGGGACTGGTGGTGACTAACTGTGGTGAACACTGCATGATACACAGAATCGTCAAATCAATATGTGATGTGACCCAAAACTAATATAGAATTGTATGTCGATTACATTTCAATAATAAAAGACTAGCAGTATTGATGTTGGCTCTAGGGACTAGGTAACCAATCCTTTTGTAAAGCAAGTGGTTCCCAGCTCTTTGCCCTCAAGAAAATTGGAAGAAGGCCAGGTGATTTGCCAGCTAAGAGCCTGCTATGAGTTTCTGGGATAGAAATCTGGAAGAAGTTCAGAGATGTGTGAAGCATTACCATTTGAAACAAAACAGTATGGGCGTGCGCGCGCGCACACACACACACACACACACACACACAAAGCTTCTTCCATTCTTTTCAATTTAGCTATGTAAACAAGGTTCATCTATAAAATGAAAAATGGGACTAGAACTGACATCAACCCTATCACATTCTAGCAATAAGTAATGTTTATGTGGGAATATATAAACGATGTGGAAAAGTCTCTCATCTGTGTATGTATTTCTTCCCCCAAGTCCTATAGGTCAAATAATTAACCACCAAAATTTGCAATGGATTTTATGCTGTTTTGTTCAGTTTTACGCAACTAAGAATTGTAATATGACTCAATCCAGGATGTAGAAACACTATGGCCACAGAAAAAAATTTAATTTTAAAACTTAATTTGTATAAATATTTTTGTTGCCTGAAAGTATGAAAGGTGATCTATAAATGACTTAGAATTACATATATAAAACATTAAGATCAATTCTTAGGGGAAAGTGAAATAGACATACATGTTCAAGAAGAAAACGGATATAAAATTTTTGCCTAGAAAATAAGTTTGCTCAAGTATTTTGTAAACCGATGTGACTGACAAAATCATAGTGGTATTTAGAATCCACTGGATACATTTAAGATACTGATCTAAGAGCTCTATTTCAAGATGTCAATATTCAAAACTCACTGGCAAGTAAATCCTTTGCAATAATTTAAACTTAGTGGCAAAAAAATTAAATATCAACTTTATTATTTTTTAATATTTTTGTTAATGTTTATTTATTTTTGAGAGAGGGAGAGAGACAGAGTGCAAGCAGGGGAGGGGCAGAGAGAGAGGGAGACACAGAATCTGAAACAGACTTCAGGCTCTGAGCTGTCAGCACAGAGCCTGATGCAGGGCTTGAACCCACTGGCCATGAGATCATGACCTGAGCCGAAGTTGAACGCTTAACCTACTGAGCCATCCAGGCACCCCTAAATATCAATTTTAAAATGTGCAAAAGGATGCATGGTTTTTCACAATACTTTTAGGAAGTATCCAAAAAATATTATTTTCATTCTTCCAGTGTAGCTATTCCTGAGAATATACATATTAAAATAAATAATATAAATTACTTTCCTTTTTCCTTTATGTTGCAGCTTGGGCATTATTTTCATTTATTAAAATTGTGTTGGGGCACCTGGGTGGCTCAGTCGGCTAAGCACCTGACTCTTGGTTTCGGCTCAGGTCACAATCTCACAGTTGGTGAGTTCGAGCCCTGCATCAGGCTCTGTGCTGACAGCGCAGAGGCTGCTTGGGATTCTCCATGTCCCCCTCTCTGTATCTCTCAAAGTAAATAAATAAACATTTTTAAAAAATTATGTGGTTTTGGTAGGTTACATTATCTGAGTTTAACTTCGGAAGAAGAAAGAAGGTATCACATAATATTTATCACAGAAGAGAGGGTGTTAGGTTTGATACAGATAAGGGCCATTGACAGAGGAGATCAAACTCTTGTTCTGGGTAAAAAGGAAAATCATGGATTTCAGCAGAGCAGTGATAAGATCTGACCTACATTTTAACAGCATTGGTCTGACTGCCAAGTGGAAGGTATACTGTAGGGGGTGCAGCTACACAAGTGGGGGCACTAATGGGAGGACTAATGTGGTCATCAGGTTGTGGGGCAGTGGGGGCTTGACCAGTTGAATAAAGAATACTGAATACTGACTGAAGTGGACCCTGGCCTGTCCTAGTCTGTCTGGGGATATCCTATGTCCCCATGGGCGAGGTAGGCAAGGAGAGGACAAGATTCTTTGCTTTCCCTGTTTTAAAGGCTCTTCGCCCTTCAATCCTAGTTAATGGCAGAGAAGAACTCCGGTCTCTACACCCCTGCCCTATCAGGACTTTCACTTCTGATTTTTCAGCCTTAGCTTAGTGAATTTGTTAATATAAGCTCTTCAGTCCTTTGAATAGTCCAAGAATTTTAGACTGTTTGGGGGATTTGAAGTTTTGATTTCTTTCAGCTGTGTGTCGCCTCCTTGTCTGACAAAGACATGAAGGACAAAAATGCAAAAAAAATGCTAAGATGGTATTCCAAGTTCCTCTTGCTTAATTCTGAGGATATAAAGGAAGTAAGAGTCCCTACTCTCGGTGAGGACAAGGTATAGATGTGTAAAGAGCAGCTCCAGAATAGTCTGTAATATATTTAACATTAACCCCTCTCCAAAGCAACTGTGAATGTGCTATCCAGAATTTTTGCTGCTGTTACCTTTGTTGCCATTATTTTCATGTTTCTTTTTGTCTTAAAGTATGTCCATATAGCCTGATTGCCTTCGGCGCACACTTCTTCTGGGGGGTCCTCCATAGGATTGTTCATCAGTGTCAAAACCTTTAGATTCATCAGGCTATCCAGATTCTCTGGAAGACAGGTGATCAAGTTGTCCTCAAGCAGTAATTCTTTCAAAGCTGAAACAGTTTGTTTTTAAATGATAGGTTTATCTTAAGAACAAGCAAAATTAAAATGTACGCTCTTTAATCTACTGGCTCTGAAATATTTGTTTCCTGTGCTGTCGTGTCACAAAAGACACAGGTTTCATAAGGCAGACCAAGTTCTCTTCCTTATAACAGTTCAGGGTTGTGAGAGCCAGTGCATGAGAGACAGAAAAGTAGTACACACTAAAAAAAAATTGATAATGGTTCATTCCTCCAGGGGCCAAGGACAGGATAAAGATGTATGGTCAGAAGCATTACTAAGGAAGAAGCCCACCCTCACCTCTAAACTTTGAATGTCTTGGGGGTAGGCCACAGCTTCCACTCATATTTCTTCACCCTCTTTTCATTAAAGAAAGAGTCATAGTTTGAAAACCATCTCTAAACCTGAAGATTCAGCACACTATGGCCAAAAACATTTTTTTTTTTATTTGGTCCCCCTAGAAGCTCAGCAAAAGGTTGTTAAATGGATGGATGAACTGATGCATGTACAAATAAAGACTGGTTTAGCCTAGCGTGAAATGTTTGGGTGTTTAAATATGAATCATATAGGACTTTTCATGCCAATCATACAGCTCCAAAAGTCCTGCCTTGCTGATTTCATCACTCAGGGTCAACACTTTTCCTTTCATTCAAGTGACTTAGTGACCTAGTGCAAATCTGCTGCAGGACCCCCAACTCCAAATTCTGGCATGTAATAGGTATTCAGTAAATTAGTGTTGGTTGTATGATGACCATCTGGGTGAATGCTAATTTTCTTAGCAGTTGGTATTTACTCCTCTATTCAATTTACAAGAAACAGTCTAACTGTCTTTGTGAGGCTCTTAGCTGTGCTCATCAGGCATCTGGCTTTCCTTGTCTCACTAGTGAGGCCTTCGAGGAGGTAATAGGGTAGGGCTCAGCTCTCTGAACATTGAGATTGGTCTTTGGTAAATCAAGGAAATGGGACATGCTGGCCTCACACTCCACTAGACTGAGGATCTACTAAGATTCCTCACCTTGTGCTTGGCAAATGGAATCTGGAAGTTGCTTAAGCAGGTTGTGGCAGCAATTAAGAATTTCCAGGTTAGGCATGGATCCCAAGGATGTGGGCAGGTACTCCAGATGATTGTTCTCTATATACAGCTCTTTAAGATTCTGAAAAACAGAGGTGCCTGGGTGGCTCAGTCAGTTAAACATCTGACTTCGGCTCAGGTCATGATCTCACGGTTCATGGATTTGAGTTCTGTGTCAGGCTCTGTGCTGAAAGCTCAGAGCCTGGAGCCTGTTTCTGATTCTGTGTCTCCCTCTTTCTGCCCCTCTCTTGCTCACACTTGTCTCTATCTTTCAGAAATAAACATTAAAAAAATTAAAAAAAAAAGATTCTGAAAATCATGTCAGTAGACCATAATGATCCTTACATTCTGAAAAACAGGTCAGTAGACCATAATGATCCTTACAATGATCCTTACATTCTAATAACCAGAATCATTGGTGAATTCCCATGCTCTTTCAGTGGGGATACTATTCATTAGGATAAAGGGGGAAACATACTTAAAGAGCCAACATCCAAACATAAAAGTATTTTTGGGTAAAACCATTGGATATGGTTCCCATCTACGCAGGGAAAAGAAAACATGGGAATCTAGCGTTTGTTTCACAAGAACTTTATGGAAAACTAATTTGATAATATAAGTACATATATCATTTGCTCACTTTCAAAAGCTAATTATCTATAGTAGTGTTACAGAACTGAAATTGCCTCAGGTATCAATCCAACACTGCCCAAGCAGGAGAAGCCAAAATGTGTAGATAATGAGTTAACTATTTGCAAATTCACTGGGCAAAAATATAATGTTTGCATGTCACCCTAAGATTTCAGAGAGCATGGCATGGCATGTCAAGGAGCAAGATGATGAGGAGAGTTCTGAACACAGGGCAAAGCAACGGAGAATCAGGAAGAGGACCTCTGTGCCACAGCTTGAGAAGCACCTGTGCTATATACACATGCTGTTGCTCAGTTCCACAACGAGGGGCAGGGGTCTGTCGTGGCCCGCACCTACTTCATCATTAGTAAGAGCGCAGTACCACCGACATGGAAAAAAAAAAATCAATTCTTTAAAGTCTGCATGGATTAAGACACAGTGGTAGGGCTCCTTTGAATGAAGTTATCTTGTTGCTTTGTTAGGACTTAGCACAGGGCTGCGGACCCATTTCCACAGGAAACTGGGGCAACGTTAAATTACTCTGGTTTGTTTGCCATCATGCAGGAAGGGAGGTCACGCTGATGCATCCAAAATGCGGGCTCCCAGCCATGTGAACTTCAAAATAGTACAATTTTCAGGGGCCTCCTACAAAAGCTAGAAATTAAATGGAAAGCAGTGGGGCTCAATTTCTGCAAATGAAACATGCCAAACCGTACAGTGAAAAGGACTATGGCACAGCATAACCAACAGCAATCACAACAAAATGTTCTTTGAATATGGATCCAGGGGCTCAGAAAAACAGTGGAAGCCTGAGTGGAATAATGGCTACTTGTTAGGGGGTTGGAAATCTAGTATGGATGATTCCACATGCAGTCTATGGGGACACCATTGGGTGTTCTCAGTATCAGCCAACTTAAGGAATCAGTGGGCATGTACTTCTTTGCCTAATCATTTGGGGAGGCTTACCTGTAGTTTACTAATGTCTTCTGGCATATAGGTGAGCTTGGCTCCCTGGTCTTGCCCAATGTATAATTTCTCTAAAGACTCTAAAGAAAGGATTTCTTCTGGAAATGAAGCCAACTGATTTCCTGTTAATCCAAGCATCTTCAGCTTTGAAAGGGATACAAAGTCTGGAGGTAACTAGAAGTATTCCAAAAAGATAAGTTTCAGGTCAAAATTATTTTTAACAGTAAGAAAATAAATTGGGCTTTTAGTTTTGAGGCAAATTGATAAACATCAAGTACAGCGATTTAGCAATTCCTACTGATGAAAAGTTTGCACACACCTTTGCATATAGAGTATTTATACCTGTAGATCTAAAGTCTGGAGTCCTCCTTTTTCTGATGAGCCTCTCTGCTCTTCAATTTTATGCACTGCTTTAAACTGAAGCAATTTTAAACCTACTTTATTGCAGATTTTTGAATGGTAGGGTAGCAAATGCTTGATATTACTGAAAAA
The DNA here is from genome assembly GCF_027475565.1 of Acinonyx jubatus. NCBI lineage: Eukaryota > Metazoa > Chordata > Mammalia > Carnivora > Felidae > Acinonyx > Acinonyx jubatus. The sequence continues at coordinate 94,683,154 of NC_069384.1, forward strand.
GTACTAAAGTTATTGGTGTAATATTGCAACTATAATATCAACAATTTCAGTTATTGGAACTGATCAATTTAGACACATGACCTCTCACCCTAAAGGCTCAGCCATTTAGAAACTTCAGTTGAAATCTCAGTTGGAAGTAAACAAGGAAGAAGACTATTATGATTTTATCTGGTCATATTCTGCCTTCCAGTGAATCCCAAGGTTTTACAGGCCCTTTACAGGTATTAGGTAGGCATTTCAGAGACTCCCAACTGTCTGGGCGGGAAGGCCTTGGAAGGGTCGTCTATTCTAATCCCATAATAGGATGGTTGAATATATTTCACAGCTAGCCATCCAGCACACATTTAAACACCACTTCCTGGAACGAAAAGCTCATTACTTGGATGGAGACCTCTAATCGCCAGATTTCCTTCTTGTGTCAAGTCAAAGTCTCGTATGTCCACCTTCTGGTCTCTTTCTGGCACTCTGGAACCACATGGAAAAATCTCATTCTTAAAACACGGGATGGTCTCCCTATTGATTATGTTACAGAGACACCTGTTTTCTTGGAGAAAAAAGAGCCCAGCTATATAGCTCAAGAGCTTCTTAATTCACTTTGAATCACCTTCCATCATCTGGCTTTACTCCTAATGGGGAAATCGTTCCCCACAGTTCCCAGTCTTAGCCCTGGCCTCTCCTCCACCCGTTCCTCAATCCAGCACCTCTTCTTCATGAGAATGGTTACAGTCCAGCTCAGTCTGACCCCTCGATGGATGGGTGCGTTAGACACATTGGGGAATAGGTCAAAAGAAAGCCCCCTAGAGGGATAACATAGCAGTAAGTCTCACCCGCAATCTTTCAGATTTTTTCTTTATTGGGTAGGGGGAGCACCCATTTTCCTAAACATGCTATAAAGTGTTTATAGTTTTATTTATCCCTTTACTTATTTTTTAAAGTCAATCTCCAGAGAAGCTGCTGTTTGAGCTTTCCTTCTTAGCTATTTCAAAATTCTTTACCAGACACTTAGATCCCTTTGACACAAAGCGTCCAAACTAATGGGAAAATGTTTTTCAATCTAACCCCTTCATTAGAACCTAGTAATTTCACATCGCGGTTCAGCTAGCTCATAGGTTTAGCTTTTCTTTTTCAAAGCACATTGAATGTTTAAAGACTTTTTTTTTTTTCAGGATATTCAAGAGCCAATAATTAATCCCATAACAGTCACATTAAAGCACAGTGGAAGTAAATCTAGATGCACAGAAAACCTACAGAGTGTCAAATGAGGACAGTTATTACTGATGCTCTCACTGAGCTATACTCACCGTAAGGTTGAGTTCTCCCTTAACAGAAATGTACCATACAAATAAGATCCATCTAGACACACACTGAAAGCTACTTTTGCATTCACGTAGGCAAGAGAAGGCTACTGGCCAGGCTCCAGGAGCCAGAAACCCATCAGGAAAGTCTTTGGGGTGGGAGAGGTAAGGAGCTGGCATAAAGGTCACGTGTCATTATACAGACTGGGAGGTTACTGGAGGGATTAGCATAACAGGAAATGAGAAAAACAAACAAAACCCAGAAATACCATCATAAGAACTAGAGAATAGCAGGCAATGGACACAGAGATTTCCACATTCAGTATAATAATATTGAACACGACCACATTTCAGTGCAGCCTGATTTGTGGTAAAACTTGGTACCGGATGAGGCTTATCTTTAAGGAGCCATCTGTATGTGATTCCTTCCTCTATTCTGATATCTTAAAGTGTTTCACAGGAAAGGATTAGGTATCATTCATGACTCAATAAGGAATTAAGTCGATGTGTTATTTTTCCCAAAGGCGCTTTATATTTTGAGCCTCTCACTCCCAGTGTGGAATGGCAGACTTTGTCTACTGTAAAAGGAATTTCTTACCTCAGTGGTGGAATGGGGATGGGCAGAGGGCCTACGATAAACTTCTAAAATCCTCCAAAATGGGTTGCTGCCTAAGTAGAGATTAAGTCCAAGATTCTCTTCCTAAATCCTAAATTACCATCAAAATGGTTACTTCCTAAAAGGCAGTTTTGAAACTCTATAGGAATTAGAAAAAGAACAACCAATCTCCCCTGCCCCTCCAAAGTTCTAAATTAAAAATCAAATAAGAGATTAAACAAGAACAAAAACACCCCCAACAAACCTTTAAGGCCTAGGACTTGTATAAGGTATGGTGAACACAGCAGCTTGGTGTCCATGGCCGGGAAAAACACACCTATTATTTGATCACAGTTGTTGATTTCCAGATGGCCTGATTTCTCCCTCTATGGTTGTCTTTTGCTTTTAACAGAACTGTTCTTTTAAATTTTCAAATATTAAAACAAATGCATGTGTCCTCACCACCCAAATCTTTTGTTAATAAACAAAATGAATGTGTGTCAACTATAGTCAAATAAAAAGATTTTTTTAATAAAATCAAATACTGCAGTTAAAAGTGAGCTCCCCTGGGATCCTCCCCTCATTTCCTTGACTTCCTTTCTCTTCCCAGAGGCAGCCACTACTAAAAATTTAGCGAGTTTTTTTCTAGTTCATGATTTTTTTTTAAATAAATGTTTATTCATTTTTAAGAGGGGGAGGGACAGAGGGCCTGAACTGGGCTCTGCACTAACAGCAGAGAGCCCCATGGGGGGCTCGAACTCATTCAACTGGGAGATCATGATCTGAGTCCAAAGTCCAACTGAGCCACCCAAGGGCCCGTCTAGTTCATATTTTTATACTTTTGTTACATTTGTAAATATCCACAAAGTATGTATTATGTGTGTATATGTATGTAGTTTTGTGTGATTAAAAATTTATAAATGGTGAGGGGCACCTAGATGGCTCTCAGTCAGTTAAGTGCCCAACTTCAGCTCAGGTCATGATCTCTCAGTTCATGGATTCAACGAACCCTGCATCCGGGCTCTGTGCTGACAGCTCAGAGCCTGGAGCCTGCTTCAGATTCTGTGTCTCCCTCTCTCTCTGCCCCTCCCCCACTGGTGCTCTGTCTCTCAAAAAATAAATAAAAACATTAAAAAAGGTTTTTAAAAATTTATAAATGGTGTAAGGTTCTGCAGCTTGGTGCTTTCCTTTTTAATAAACATCACAATTTTAAGATCTGTCCACATTGGCACATACTCCTCCAGTTCACTTAAACCTTTAGTTTTTTAATTTTATAAATCTAGCACAATCTGTTTGCTCATTGCTCTATTGACACGGTCTCCCATGACTGTGGTGGGCTGTCAACACTGTGCTATGAACATTTTTGAACACGTCACCCTGCACACATGGCAGTTTCTTTTGGGACAAATCTGATTTTGCAGTTCACCATGACTGGAGGCCTAAGGCTGTAGGTGTCAGAAAGAAATCTGTGTGAGGAAACCCTGTTCAGAGCGGGTCTTGGTTAAGAACATAGACTCTGGGGCCCCGCAGCTCTGGGTTGGAGCTCGGTTCTGCCACGTACAGGTGTGTGGCCTTGACGGGTTAGTTAAGCTCCCAGTGTCTCATTTCCCCCACGTATCGCCGAGGAGAAGATCGCCCACGTCCAAATGAGGAGGACATCAACACCAACTCAGGGCGGGAAAAGCCCCTGTGAGGGCACAGTGACAGCCGGGAAGGGAATCGGTACCTGGCATATTTTATTATCATCCAGCGCCAGGATCTCTAGGTTCCTGAGCGCACAGATCTGCAGCGGAAAGCGTTCCAGATGGTTCTGGCTGAGATCCAGGAAGCGCAGGTTGACCAGCCGCCGGAAGGAGCGCCGCAGCGCCCGCAGGCCGGTGTCGCGGAGGTAGAGCAGGTGCAGCGAGGTCCACTTGCAGATGAGGCGTGGCACCTTCTCCAGGTGGTTCCCGCTCAGCCCAATCTCCGTCATCCCCGACAGCTCGGCCAGGGAGTGTGGGAGCGAGTGGAGGCGGTTGTGGGACAGATCCAGCACGGACAGTTTGCTGCACTGGCACAGCGACTCGGGTAGGAGGAGCAGGTTGTTGCGAGCCACGTAGAACTTCTGCAGCCTGGTCAGGTTCCCAATCTCCGGTGGGATGGCAGTTAGTTTGTTGTCATCCAGGTCAACGATCTCCAGGTTGGAGAGAGCACAGAGCTCGGGAGGAAAGACTTCAAACTGGTTTTGCTTCAGGTAGATCTCCCTCAGTTTGGTATGGTTCACTACTTCCTTGGGCAGAGATTTCAGGTGGTTTCCGTCCAGCCCAAGCAGCTCGAGGTGGTGGAGGAGTTTGCAGAGGTCCACGGGGATCTCGGCCAGGTCAGTGTGGTACAGGCGGAGCTCCCGCAGCCCCCGCAGGCCTCTGAGGACAGGAAGGGCCGAGGACAGGAGCGGGTTGTCGCTCAGGTCCAGGCCCTCCAGGCTGCTCAGCGTGCCCAGCTCTGGGCACAGCTTTCTCAGCTTGTTCTTGTTCAGGTAGAGGATCCGGACGTTCTTTAAACGCTGAATACCCCGGGGGATTTCTTCAATCTGGTTGTTTTCCAGATGCACTTCTTCTAATTCTTCGAAGTCGAAGATCTCTGGTGGAATGGTAGTCAAGCTCTGATTAGAAGCATCAATGAAAAAGGTTCTAGCAGTGGCCCGTTGTGGATCAACTTTCTGATGAATTTTAACGGAATGACCTGGTTTTATCATGTCACTTGACATGTTGATGGAAAATGCAAATATCCAAAATCTGAAATAGCATGAAAAGAAAAAAAAATCCATTTACTCACCAGGATTCTTTCTGTCCCTGAGAGAGAGAAAATTTGAGTTGCTTGAATCTAGGGCCTGATGTTCTAACATAGCATGAAATGTAGGTTTTCGTGTTTCATGTTGGGAGAAGAGTTCAAGTATAGACTCCTCCTAACAGGTTGACTTACATGAAGAAAAAAAAAAAAAGATTGTCTAAATTCAGTTTTTAAAAATCCCTATCTTGATTCTCTTTGCAGGTAGATGTGGAAGGTTGCCAAAGATTGCTCTTACCACGAACACTGAGAAAACACTTGGAAAAAATAATATTTTAAAATATTATGTTTTTTTCTTGAAGCTACCAGAGAGTTGTGGATGCAAAGGGGGCCCAACGAATTAATTCTAGAGAAGGACTATCCCTTCCCTAAGTTAGCAGAGACCAGTGGGCACTTTCATGCCCGGTGGCATTTTCAACTTTGGGGACCAGGCAGGCAGAGAAGCCAGCCTTCCATATGCACAGGCAAAGGAACTTCTGAAACCAGGAGAAACCAGTCAAGCTTTTAAAAGCCCTGTATGAGCAGCATGTGGATTAGCACGGAGGAGCCTCAAATGCAGAGCCACCTCTCCCCAGTAGACTGGGGCTGACTCAGTGGCCTAGGAAAAGTTGCAGGCGATCTGGAAAAGCAGAGAGAGGTCCTGTCCTCTCATGCTTTTAGATCCCTAAGCCTGGCTGGAGGAAGGGGCTTAAATCCCTAAGCGGGACATTTGAAATTGCTGGGAATTGAAATGAACTGCAGCTGCAACCCAGAAAGAATGGAGAAATGGAGAAATAAATCATGTCTGTGGATTAGAACACTCAATGTTAAGATGTCAGTATTACTCAAATTGATCTATAGTTTCAGTGCAACCTCAATCAAAATCTCAATAGGCTTTTTTTTTTCTTTTTTGGTAGAAGTTAGCAAGCTGATTCTAAAATTTCTATGAAAATGCAAAGAACCTAGAATTGCAAAAAACAATCTTGAATAATCACAAAATTGGCAGACTTGCACTACTGGATTTATAAATTTTGTACATCTAAGATGTTAATATTGTGTTACCAAAGACTAAGTTGTTGGTCCTTAGTACACACACATACACACATGCGCAAAGCCTAAGAAAAAGGGCAGAGAAGACAATGACGTGATGGTAGCTAGGTTGATTGTAGCATCTCTGACTTGCATTCTAGGATGGGGACTTTCCTGCTGGAGTATGGAGCCTCTCATCCACACAGAGGTCCAGTCCCTAGATGGAGGGGATGTGCTTCGAGCCCCACACTTAATATTACTGCACCTTGCAACACAACAGTGTGTGGTTTAGATCCCTGTTACTATATGCCTAGCCTCCAAAAGAGCTCTGGGACAGTGTTGCTCTCTGTTAAAGAAAAGAAAAGACTTATCACTGGTTGAATTATGGCTAGAATGCCTAGAATTATGCCAAGAATGAATTATGCCTAGAATGAGAATTACGCCTGGAATGACAAATGCCAGCATTTGTCATTTGATCATTAGGTAGATTAATACTGTTCAGTCCTGCAGGATACAATTTCCAGTGTCCCAAACTACTGACAATACTGAAGGCCTCTAGACAATCCACAGTATACAGACTAAGGTGATACTAGAAATGAAAATAGAGAGCACCCAGGACACTACGTGGGCTAAGCTTTACTCAATGCATTTAATCCTCACTAGAACCCTGAGAAGCAGGCACCATTATGATCTCTGTTTTACAGATACAGATACTAAGTAACTAAAAGGGCTTATCTCAGAACATAGTAGGAAGTGGGGGCTGGATATCCTCACTAAGGATATTTACATCATTTGTTTACAAGAAGCCTGATTTTAATAAATCAGTCTTGGGTGTAAGCATTCAGGCTTGATTTTCTTTTGCAGCCCTTCAGGCAGAGTCATCTGGGGAAGATTCTTGTGGACTAGCCATCTGATTAGGGTTAACACAAGTGTGTCTGGGCATCCAGGTGCATAAAAGAACTTATTTTTTCTAATATTCATCTTCCTCCATGATGAGACCTGCCTAGAATGTCTGAATGTGTGTGTACGTATGTTATCTCACCAGAATCTTATAGCCCACATGTGTCTGGAACCAATTTGATGGCCTCTGAAAGCTATATATATTGTATATCCATTAGCAGACTTAATAAAAGGAGGTTGTAAAGTCAGGATTTGCAACAGCTTGGCCAGTAATTCAGCCACAGTAAATAAGAATGAAGAAGATTGATTCCTTATTTGGCTATTTTTTTTTTCATTGGGATTGCTACCTCAACGTGGTCAAATTAACTTGTTACAAATCCATTTTACTGTGGAATTTCTAAGCGTCATAACCGTTGTGTAATTTCAGGGAGCCAGGTTTTGGATAGTTTAATAGTTAGCTCTTTTTTGCTTAACTTTAATGCTTGAGAAAACCATTTAGGCAAAAATGATCAGCCCTCTGAAATTTACATCACGTGTTGACACTTTGGTTTTCAAGTCTGATTACACACCAACTGGATGTGTAATGTGAATCTGATAGCATAAATAACCATTTCCAGTTAAATTAGCTTCAAGATTTTACTTAAAACACCTGGGAGATCTTCTCCCTTTAATACAGACAAGCAAAAAGCCTCAATACAGCTAGGACTGGAGAATCATGTAATGGTAATGGTAATGGTAATCCTTTGCTTTGATAACAATTTCTGGGAAACCATAAAATTCCATGAAAAATTTTGAAGTCTCAAGTAATACTGAGATGAAGACTCATATAAAATTCAGACTTGAGTGGAAAACTATTATAAGCAAGCAACTTTAGAGTTTCAGCAGAGGCAAGGGAGAATCTAATCTGCTCAGACAATAATAAAGGAAGATTCTGGGTGTGATATTGTGATAGAATATATATTTGGTCTTTGTTCCCTAGTTCCTGATACAAGAGCTTCCAAAACTTTGGTGTTTTCTGAGTGGTTGGGAAGGAGCGTCTTTTGTTATTCATAATAAGCCCCATTCAACCACACCTGAGTCTATACCGCTTACTGCCCTCTTATTTGCACCCTGATAGCTCGCTAATGGCAGCTGGTTGCCAGAGGAACCACTCACGTGATTAGAGGGGCGGAGCTTTCAACCCAGCCCTTGACCTCAGGGGAGGGGAGAGGGGCCGGATGTTGGTTTAATCACCAATTGCCGGCGATGTAATCAATCCTCCCTATGTACTGGAGCCTCTATAAAAACCCTAAACCGAGAGGTTAAGGGAGAGCTTTTGGGTTGGTGCTGGAAGGCTAATATTCCCAGAGAAGGCATGGAAACTCTGCGTCCTGTCTTGATACCCTCTCTTCCCCACATGCATCTCTTCCATTTGGCGGTGCCTGAATGGTAGTTTTTAGAATACAGCGGTAATAGTAAGTAAAGTGTTTCCTTGAGTTCTGTAAACCACTAAAGCAAATTATTGAACTTGAGGGAACCCCGACTGGTAGTCTGCTGGAACTGGCGACAACCTAGGATTTGTGGCTGGCATCTGCAGTGGGAAGCAGTCTTGTGGGACTGAACCTTCACCCTGTAGGGTCTGTGCTAACTCTGGGTACAGTGTCAGAACTAAATTTTTGGACACCTACTTGGCGTCCGCAGAGAACTGGAGACTTGCTTCTTGGGAAAACCCACACAGTTGGTGTTAGAAGTGTTCTCTAAGTAGAAATTTCATACTTAGTCCTGGGATACTGAGACGTACGATATGTTTTCTTAAGAGAAATAGAAGAAGTCTTAATCTGGTAATGAGCTCTGAAAGGCTTGTAGGTGAAGAGCTCTACCAAGCCCAGGGCCAGTAACCTTTTCCTTTTGAAAACCTGAGATCAGTGACTTAAAGGTAAAAGAGGCCTTAGAGAAACATCTGTTTGCCGGAATTGTTAGCTTGTGCCCCACCAGTGTGCCCGTATCGCCATCATCACCAAATGATCGATCTGAAATAGCTTCTTAGGACTTGTTGTCTTTAAATAGACTCAAAACGGCATTTTATCCATTTTCAAAATGTTTCTACTTTTCCTTCTTCCACACATATCACCAAACTATAGATCTAGTAATTCATAGACAATGCATTTATTATTTGTAGAATGTGGTTTTTTTTCCCTAGACTATTGTCTTGCACAATGAGCAAGAAGGTTTGAGGCACTATTTACTACTAATCACTGATCTACTTTCTCGTCTCATCAGATAATAGGAATGTAAACTTTTCCACCAACTCCCTCTACTCTTCTTTTATCCATGGGCCAACTCAATTTTTTAATAACACTCATTTTTCCACCTGCATATTCAGTACCTAAACAACATGTATGCATGATCAATACCAGAGGTCGGCACTTCAGATACTCGTCAGAAAATTCAGCCAGGAATTTGCTCTGTTCTGACACCTGCTAGCAGCTCAGTTGAATCTTCTGGTAGTTGGGGGGAAAGAGTTAATGGGTGTGTGAAACATTAATTCTCCCAGATCCTTTGAGTTCTCTCTCCGTGTTAGCAGGAAACAACTTCCCTAGACCCTATTATCTGCTTCCTCAAGATAGGACTTCCTTAGATCATAATTAAACACCATGCTGTTGGCTTTTTAAACAGTTAAACAATCATTTGAAAAATATTTCTATAAAACTATAGTCAAAGACGTGTCTGTTAAGTTACTTATATAAAGATACACCTACTAAACCTTCCTATTATAAGGTGCCAGAGGAAAGTAAATGCTGCCATTTACAGGGGCACCTAGGTGGCTTAGTCGGTTAAGTGTCCAAGTTTGGTTCAGGGCATGATCTCGCAGTTCATGGGTTCAAGCCCTGCGTCGGACTCTGTGCTGACAGCTCAGAGCCTGGAGCCTGTTTCGGATTCTGTGTCTCCCTCTCCTCTGCCTCTCCCCAACTTGTACTCTGTCTCTTTCAAAAAACGATCATTAAGAAAAATTAAAAAAAAGAAAAAGAAAAATGGGGACTACATACTTTCATATATTTTCTTTGGTTCTGACTTCTAGAAAGCCGAGATTCAAGTTAGACCTCCTGACACATAAGCACCCAGTGAATCCACTTAAGTTTCCTTGAAGCCAGCTCAGCAACATCTGTTTCCCCTACCTCCCTGCCCCTCAGCCACTAATTCTCAAGGGGCAGGTCTTTAAAATTACATCCCTCCTCCATCTGGAAATCATTGGGTTAATGAAAAATGTACTGACGGAAATGAGTTGTACATGTGGTCGGTATTTTTTTGGCCATCCTATTTGATATGCATTTTGACACACAGTCTGTAGTTCTGTGCAAATACTTTGTTTTGCTAAGGTTCATATGGAGAACAGTGCTTTAAGTGCTGTTTGGTGAAAAGCAGCTCTTTTCTGTTTGTTCTGACCTTGTTTATTAGTCACTCTCTAGAACAAAAGTCTGATTGGCACTTCTTCCTCCTTTAAAAGTGTATCCCTCCCTTCCCCTAGAAGAGCAATTAATCCTTAACAACGCCTTACTTTCCTCTACTTGACTTCAAATACATTGAGAGGGGTAGGGACTGCAGATGCTGAATTGTGCCCACATTCATGCTTTAGTATTTCAAGCTACCTGTATTGGTAGAACGGCGGCGGCGGGGGCGGGGGGGGGCGCGGTAAATGAAAACAGTATTTTCTATCATGTTTAACCTGAAGTAATTCAAGTGATGGCCACAGTCTGTGGGCTACACAGAGACCCCTGCCTCCTGGCACAATTTGCTAACAGTGGAGTGCTCTTCTGGAATTGCCTAGTGGGGTAGCTTCCGGGAGAGAGGTCTTGGGCACTTTATTTTTCATCTTTGAACAGTGTTCATAAATGTCCTGGTTTCACCTTGAGGGTCTTCTTCTATCCTCCAGGCACGGAGTCTCTGGTTGGTTCCAGAGCTCTCTCTCTCCAGGGCCCTTCAGCTGCTTCCTCTGCAGTCTATGGTTAACCCCAAACAGAAGACCTTTCCTTTCCTCCTTCCTCTTTTTCTCTCTCCCACATCCAAGTACCAAATCCTGAGCATGCTACCCTGTACCTCTTGCTGGGTTTTGTCCCCATCTCCTCCTTTCACTGACTCCAGCCTCGTCTGAGGCCCTATCTCTGTTGGGCTACTGAGGCTGCTTCAGAGTCTCCCCTAGATCCTGTCAAATCCACCCTCCACCAGCTGTTTCCTATCTGTGGGCTCCCAGCACCTTGCCCCCTATCAGCTGTGCTTCTCAGAGGATGCGCAGGGCTCCGTGTGGATCTGGCCCTGCCCGCCTTTCCCCCCCCCCCCCCCCATACCAAGCTAGGCAGCCCCAAGTACCTGTGTGTCCCCAGCACCTGGGACGGATTCGCTGGGGCCGGTCAGAGAGTCACCTCTGACAAAGAGCCCTCCCTGATACCCCCGCCCCAACACAAGACTGATCTACATACCCCTTTCAGCTTCCTTAGCTCCGGACCTTATCTGTCCTGGTGCTACCACGTTCTTCTGTACTTGGCCCCCCGCAGGTATGTGCACGCTTTGGGGAGGGGACTGTGTCACAATCGTCATTGTAGCCCTGGCCCCCAGCCTATCAGCCGTGCCCGCTAAACCTCAAGAACTTCTCCCTGCAAAGGAACCGGGGCACCCTCCGTCTGTGTTTTTAACCCAGGTCAAGGTGACCCGAAGCCAGGCGGGGGTGACCAAGGAGCCTCCATAGCATTGGTGGTCACCGCCTGCCCAGACAGGCCTCAAGGGCCCAAGTGGGTAATGGATGCGCAGCGGGCTGGAGGTGGCGTTCAGGGTCCGGCGGTCACCCGAGCCCTGGTGCTGCTGGCAGGAGGACCGGGACTGGGCAGGCGCATGCGCGCGGTCGTCATGACAACTCCACCACGGCTCTGGGGGCGGAAAGGGAGATGCGGGGCGGTGGTGGGAAGGTGGCGGCCCGGGCCAAGTCCCCGTCTCCCCCTCCCGCTCCCACTACAATCCCTACTACGTCCTGGGCCCCGGCCGACAGGAGCGGTAAGAAATAGGGTGTCCTTCGGCGCCTGCCTGGCCAGGTGGAGCGGGTGAGGGGCGCTACCCCAGCCGCGGGCTTGCTCGCACCAGCCCTTTCCTCCGAGCAGGCTGCCGGCCTGAGGCGGCTTGGCAGGAGAGTACCCCTGGGAATCCCAGCTGTGGCCAGAACTTCGGGGGGGCCCCCACATATGGGTGGGAGGGGAGCCCCACGATCCGCCCCCTTCCTCCCCGAGGGTCTGCCCTTCACTTGATAGGTTGTCCTGGGGGAGGTGTGTCTATTGATTTGCTCTCCCGTCTCAGGGAAGGGTGTGTAGGTGCTCCTCTTGGGCCCTTTTTTGTGTGCAAGCTCCAGAAAGCGGGGCCTAGGTGGGCAAGAGGGTCTCGAGTATGGTCTGCACACCCCTCCTCCTGCCATCCTGTCCATTTTTTTTAGGTTAATTTTTGAGGGAGAGCACGTAGCAGGGGAGGGGCAGAGAGGGAGAAAGGGGGAGAGAGAATCCCAAACAGGCTCAGTAGGACCCCTATTGCAGGGCTCAAACCCAAGAACCATGAGCTCATGATCTGAGCAGAAATCAAGAATGGGTTGCTTAACTGACTCAGCCGCCCAGGTATTCCTCACTGTTTCCATTTTGGATGCTTGTTTTTGTTTGTCTTTTTAAATATATTTTTAAATGTTTATTTTTGAGAGAGTAAATGAGAACGAGCAGGCGAGGGGCAGAGAGAGAGGGAGACAGAATCCTAAAGCAGGCTCCAGGCTCTGACCTGTCAGCACAGAGGTCATGTGGGGCTTGAACTCATGAGTAGTGAGGTCATAACCTGAGCTAAGTCAGACCACGCAGGAGCCCCTGGATGCTTGTTTTAAAGGGTTGTGTGCTTGTAGATATGGAACTGTGCTAGAAGCTTTACCTATTCCGTACTGCATCTGTGAGATGGGCATCTAGCTCTGCCTCTAGCATAAGAGGAAGTTTAAGATGGGAGAATTTAAATAACTTGTACTTGTTCAAAGTCACACAGCTGATCCTGGATAGGCACTTACTCTGACTCACTCCCAACCCTTGGATTTCCCCAGTACTTGGGTGGTGCCAGTGTAGGAGGGCATAGGGGACCACCTCCAAACTGAGCCCCTGCCCACTTTTTTTTTTTTAATATAGAATTTTTTAAAAGTGCTCCTAGGTGGAAAATATTTGGAATATAAGACTTTGGGATGGATTAAAAATGACATTTGGGTTAGACTTTGACATTTTCTTGTGTAACTGGTATTCCTAGTCTTAGCTTTACAATTAGAACACTGACTTATTATTTTCTGTGAATATGAATACAGGAAATAAATTACTGATGCCATAAAATCCTGACATACAGTACTTAGGTGAATTTTAAATGAAAGAGAGCATAACAGAAAAACATACCAGAAACTTTTAAACACTTTAAATCCACAGTCGGGTAATAAGAATTTTTCGTATAACTTTCTTTAGCTATATTTAGTGTATAGTTTAAGATTTCCTCCTTCTTTCAGAGAAACAGGATTTCTAAGTCTGACGCATTTCTCCTGCATGTCCTGGGTGTGCTGTGGCCAGCTGAAGGCAGGCACTGAGCCTCAGAGATTCTCACGGTAGTCTTCTGTTTTTAACAACAAGGATGGGGCTCCTGGGTGGCTCAGTTGGTCGAGGGTCCGACTTCAGCTCAGGTCATGATCTCATGGTTTGTGAGTTTGAGCCCCGTGTCAGGCTCTGGGCAGACAGCTCGGAGCCTGGAGCCTGCTTCAGATTCTGTGTCTCCCTCTCTGTCTGTCCCTCCCCCCGTTTGCGTTGTCTGTCCGTCTGTCTCTCTCAAAAATAATTGTTAAAACTTAAAAAACAAAACAAGGAAGGTAGTAGAAGGGAGGAAACAAGCCCAGTGGGAGTGCAGCTCCAACAAGTAAACGTGTTTGAGATCTGTTTGCTATGTTTCCTGTCGAGAATGCTAAAGTAGCATTTTGTAGATTGAATTCCATGTGAACCCTGGTCACATAAGTCTGGGAGATGGAGTATTTTTATTCTCCCTTCTCTCCAGGCTCAATAATTTAAAGACTCTTTACGCTCTTGAGTGTTTTTAATGTCCAGAGAAGTGTTATACAGATAGGGGTCTGTTTAGCTTTGTTTACTGCAGCGCTTCCCAAGCTTATCTGACAATAAAATCTATTCTACTTAGAACATCTTTTTTTAAAAATGTTTATTTTTGAAAGAGAGCGTGCGGGGTAGGGGTACAGGGAGAGGGGGATAGAGGATCCAAGTGGGCTCTGCACTGACAGCAGTGAGCCTGGTGCGGGGCTTGAACTCAAGAACCGTGAGATCATGACCTAAGCCAAAGTCAGATGCCCAACTGACTGCACCACCCAGGTGCCCCAGAGTATCTTTGATTATTTCATAGATTAGTATTCTAAAGAGCACAATTTGGGAGATATTGTGCTAAAATGTTGTTTAAATACATGAAAACTTCCTAAAATAAGTGAAGGATTTCTTAGGTACATCCACACACAAGAGAGGAAATTCTGTTGACATAAAAAAATTTCAGAGAATGACATGGGAAAACTCACAACATAATGTTAAAAGATCTGGAACTGTACTGAAATATTCCAATTTTGTTTAAAAATGCTAATAAGTACATATGTGAGAAAAACATTTGGGAGGAAATACCCACAGGCCTGTTATAATGGTTCTTTGGCAGTGGGATTGCTAATAAATGTTTATTTTTTTTTATACTGAAATTTCTAAGTTGTCTGGAATAAGTGGGTTAATTTTTGTTAAAGCTTATTATTTAAATTTTTTTTAATGTTTATTTATTTTTGGGAGAGACAGAGACAGAATGTGAGTGGGTTAGGGGCACAGAGAGAGGGAGACAATACCGAGCTGTCAGCACAGAGCCCAACACGGGACTCGAACTCACAAACCATGAGATTGTGACCCAAGCTGGGGTCGCACGCTCAACCGTCTGAGCCACCCAAGTGCCCCTTTAAAGCTTATTCTTTTTTTTTTTTAATGTTTTTATTTATTTTTGAGACCGAGACAGAGCATGAACGGGGGGAGGAGCAGAGAGAGAGGGCACAGAATCCGAAGCAGGCTCCAGGCTCTGAGCTGTCAGCACAGAGCCTGACGCAGGGCTCGAACTCACAGACCATGAGATCGTGACCTGAGCCGAAGTCGGACGCTCAACCGACTGGGCCACCCAAGTGACCCTTTAAAGCTTATTCTTAAAAACTGTTAAGAAAAGTTTACTGCTTTCCTTTTTAATACAACGTTCCTCATCTTAAATCTTGTTTTGCAAATTTGTTTAGTAAACTCTTGGGTTCATATAATGTAGAAATCTACTCAGCAAAAATCTCAGCAAAGAACATCTGTTGAGATGCAGAGACTCAAAGAGGCTGGTTCTGAAGACACTAGGTTGGTTGAGTCGTGAGATCTCTGAGCACAGATTTTTTTTTTTTCAAGAGACTTACACAAAAGATAGGACAGAAAACAAAGATAGTGGCATGTGCTTCTAAGGAGAGTGACAGCATAGCTTCCACCCTGGAAGGCGTGGTTCTGGCAAAAGATCCTTTTAAATTAATATGAAAAACTAAGACCTTTAAGGAAAGCAGCAGGTGTAACAAAGGAGAGAATTCAACTCCTGCTTTGTTTCGGTCTTCTTTAAGGGCTGAACAGAGCAAAATCAATCTTTAGAAAGAGGAAAAGGGGGTGTCTGGGTGGCTCAAGTGTCCAAATTGGGCTCAGGTCATGATCCCACAGTTTGTGGGTTTGAGTCCCACATCAGGCTCGCTGCTCTCAGCACAGAGCCTGCTTTGGATCCTCTGTCCCCACGCTTCTGCCCCTCCCCACTGGTTCCTTCTCTCTCAAAATAAACTTAAAAAAAAAAAAATAGAGGACATGGAAGGCTAGGGTAGGTGAAGAGCTGCTATGAGCCAGGCCTCCACTTAGTGTAAGGAGGAACTGACAGCTATATTCAAAGATGCATCAACCTGCATGGTATAGAGGGTATCCAAGAAGCCTATGGGACGTGGTGATTTTTCAGATCTTTTTAAAGTTTAGATTCTCTGATAGAATTGTCTTTATCTGAAGTCATGATAAGAAAGTGTGAGTCCTCCTAACCTAAGGTGGCAGAGTGGAAAGAGGCTTTGGAGTCAGTTTTTATACTCTGTCCTCATTAGCTGTATGGTTTTGGACAAAATATTTAATTTTTATGAATATCCTTTTCCTCAGCTACCAGACCTGTAGTTCTCCCTTTGTGTTGCTTCCCAGTTAGTGTCTGCCTACCCTCGGTGGGGGCTTCTATGGCTCTAGTTCGAACGGCATTTTCATTCGCCTCGATTCCTTCTATTTTCCCCCTCTTGCTCTTAATCCCATCTCCTTTTCTTCCTTACCCCTGACTCTATTCACATACACATTCGTATCTTTGGAAGAAGTGTAATTTTTTTTTTTTTTTTTTTTTTTGCGGGGGGCAGGGGGAAGGTGTAGAGGGAAAGGGAAAGGTCCCGGTATAATTCACATTGTGAAGAGTAATGCACTACTTTTTCAAAAGTTCCAGAAATTATTGGCAGTCTCCAGGAAGATTATTATAATCTATGTATGGAAAAGTCCAGGAAAATTAATTCCTTTGTATGGCATCTACTCCAGGAAGTGGATGAAGAAATTGAAAAGGGGTAAGGAAGACAAACACTTGATTACATAAGTAATATTCACTGATAATCATCTGTGTGAAAATCCTGGAATACTGAGTGATTTGTTTAAAGCCGCTTGCAAATCCTTTTTAAAATGGACGTACTTTTTGATTTAGAGAGGTAAATGATGGACAGCGTTAGTCCCAGAGGCAGTGGAGTATATGGGGACGAACACGAGACCAGTGGCTCTCGGCTCCAGATTTGTGCTGAACTCCTGTGGGCTGGATTTATTTATGAAAATCGTTTAAGTCTTTGATGTCATTATCTGTCAAGTGGAGATACATTGTTTTGTGTGTGTGTGAGAAAAATTCTATAATATAAAAGTGTCTGTAAAATCTGTAGAATATTCAGCCCTCTTAAGTTACTTGCTGTAAATCTATATTGTGACACATACTTGGTTTCAGTAAATGCTATTCATGACGTTACTATTTACACACGAGGGAAAAAGTGCTTTTATTTCTTTACTGGGTTTCTTTTTTGTATTTTAACAGATTGGAAGGAATCACATTAAACATTCCTGGTAACAGTCGCTTAATGCCAGTAGAAAGAATAACAGGTGAAGATCTTTGGATTCTTTCCAGAATTTTAAAGAAGAATCCATATATTAATGGTATATGCTTCCTTAAGAATCGTTGCCTCTTGCTTTCATTTTCCTGATTTTAATTATTCATTATAAGGAATATCTGCCTCTATTCATCCGTGTTCTCCAGGTTTGGATGTTAGATATAACCTCATGAGTGATGTTGGTGCATACTATGCTGCAAGACTGCTTCAGGTATTTTACTGCAACATGTTCTCAGTTCTTTTTGTTTTCTCCCAGGAGTCAGTTAAGAACCAGTCCTTTCTTTGGAATGTGCAGAGTTTGAGTACCCTAAGCCTGCTAAGTTAACCCTTTATTACAGACTTCACTTTGGAACTGCCCAGGCTGAAGTGCTGTATTATGGTTGCATTTTATTTAAGAAATACAGTGTGGTCAAAAAAACAAAACAAAACAAAAAACGTGTGGTCCACCAATCAGATAGGTGTACTTTAAGAAAAGGCCCTTGTTCCAACCTCAAGACGATTGGCAAATATGTGTATGTGTCTGTTTTCTCAGTTAAAATGTTTGGGGCAGCATATATCACTTACTACCTCTCTTGAATTTGCTTTTTTAAAGTTCTTACTTGTCCCAATCTCAACTGCTAAACATGTTTCCAATGAGCTTAAAAGTGATTTTAAAATTCTCCTATCCATGAGATAGCACACAACATAAGGACAGAGTGAAGATTAAAAAAGAATATAAACTAAATAATTTATTCTCAACAATTACAAAAAGGCTGCAAAAGTCATCAAAATGTTCTGTTTACAGTGAAACCACCTAGCCTCGTGGCACACCCACAAAGTGATAGTTTTGCAAAATGTCCAGGTCCTGACCTTGCACTATATTTATAACACTTGAAATACACTGAAAACCCACCTGTGTATTTATCAGTAGACTACTGGTACCTAGAGCTCCTGAGTCCTCTTTTGCAAACTTGTACACTCATACTTTGCAAGCACATTCATACTTTGAATCACTGATCAAAAAAGAATGTGGTCGTTTTCTTTCATTTATATTGCAGTTATGTTTAAATGAGAATGGTAATCTCCACCCCCTCCCCCGGCCCTTAATGGTAGTTTCTTTTGCTGGACTTACAGATTTTCTATGTTGCAAAGATTTTCTTTGGAGGTGAATACTTTTATTTAAATAAAGCAGCTCCTAGATTGATTTGTTTCCTAATAATTGCATTCCTAATAATAGTTTCTTTTCTCTCCTTATTATAGAAACAACATAAACTCATTTATTTAAATCTTATGTTTAATGATATTGGGCCCGAAGGTGGAGAATTGATTGCTAAAGCACTACATGTAAGCATTTATATACCTTAAACCAACATTTTCTTTGGGAATTTTAACTTCTGATAGCTTGTAATCAACATAATAAAATATCACTGTGAACACATTATTATGCAAATGTGTACTTTTATTGCACTTCGATGTATTAAAATGTAATATTACAAGCACTTTTGAACTCAGTTAAAAAAAATGATTATTTATGTATTTTGAGAGAGTGAGTGAGCAGGGGAGGGACAAAGAGGAAGGGAAAGAGAGAGAATCCCAAGCAGGCTCCACACTGCCAGCATAGAGCCCGATGTGGGGATCAAACCCATGAACCGTGAGATCATGACCTGAGCCAAAACTAAGAATCAGACACTTAACTGACTGAGCCACCCAGGTACCCCTAAAAATAAACAGCTCTATTGAGGTATAATTCACATACATAAAAATTTTTTTCCATAAAAATTTACCTTTAAGGTGTTCAGCTCTGTGGGTCTTTGTGTATTCAGAATTGTGCAACCATCACTGCCTATTTTTAGAACTTTTCATCCCCCAAAGATGCCGCAAAGCCATTAGCAACCCTTCTTCAGGCTTCTTTCACTCCCCAGTGAGTGTTCATCCATATTGTAACATACTTCATTCCTTCTTATTGCCCAATATTCCATGATTTGGATATATCCTATTTGGTTCATCTATCAGTTAAAGGACATTTGGGTTTCCACTTTTTGTCTATAATAATGTGAATTATATATAATAATGTGAATATTTGCACATTTTTGTGTGCATAGGTTTTCCATTTTCTTGGGTATATACCTAGGAGTGAAACTGCTAGATCATTTGGTAATGGTGTTCAACATCTTGAGAAACTGCCAAACTGTTTTCTAAAGTGGCTGTCCCTTTTTATGATTCTACCAGCATTGTGGAGTGTTTTAATTTCTCTGCATCCTCACCAGCACTTGTTACTGTCTTGAGTTTAGCCATGCTGGTGGATATGAAGAGGTTTTGTGGTTTTGATTCGCATTTCCCTCATAAATAATGATGTTGAGCATCTTTGCATGTGCCATTCTTTGGAGAAACGTCTATTCGGTGCCCATTTTTAAATGGTTTTTAGTTATCTTTTTAAACTGTGAGAGTTCTGGGGCGCCTGGGTGGCTCAGTCGGTTCAGCATCCGACTTCAGCTCAGGTCACGATCTCGCGGTCCGTGAGTTCGAGCCCCGCGTCGGGCTCTGGGCTGATGGCTCAGAGCCTGGAGCCTGCTTCCGATTCTGTGTCTCCCTCTCTCTCTGCCCCTCCCCCGTTCATGCTCTGTCTCTCTCTGTCTGAAACGTTAAAAAAAAAAATTTATAAACTGTGAGAGTTCTTTACATGTTCTGGATGTAAGTCCCTTATCAGATACATGAGTTGCAAATGTTTTCTCTCATTCTGTAGTTTAGGTTGCCTTTTCACTTCCTTAATGGTGTCTGTCCTTTGAAGCACAAAATTATTTAATTTTGATAAAGTTCGATTTATTTTTTCTTTTGTTGTTTGTGCTTTTGTTGTTATATCTAAGAAGGCTTTGCTTAACTTGAAGTCATGAAGATTTACACTTGCGTATTCTTCTAACAGTTTTGTTTTAGCTCTTTCATTTAGTTATTTGATCCATCTTGAGTCAATTTTTGTATATGATGTGAGGTGGGAGTCTAACCTCATTCTTCTGCATGTGGATATCCAGTTGTCCCAATACTATTTAAGACTGTTCTTCCCCATTAATTTTCTCGATCGATTGTAAATGGCTTATTTCTTTATTCTTCATTCTATTAACCTGTATTTTGATCCTTATGCCAGTCCCACACTATCTTGATTACTGTAGTTTGTAGCCAGTTCTGAAGTCAAGAAGCATGGGTCCTTTCTGTTTCAAGATGTGCTGGTCCCTTGCATTTCCGTACGAAATTTAAGATCAGTTTATCAAGTTCTGCAAGAAAAACAAGGATTTTTGAGAGGAATTGCTTTCAGTCTTTAGATCAGTTTGGGGAGTATTGCCATCTTAACAGTATTAAGTCTTCTGATCCACGAACATGGGAAGGGTTTCCATTTATTTAGGTTTTTCATTTCCTTCAACAGTGCTTTGTTTTTAACGTACAAGTCTTGCTTTTGCTAAATTTATTCCTAACGTTTTATTCTTTTTGATGCTATTGTAAATGGGATAACCTTAATTTCAGTTTTGGGTTGTTCATTGCTAGTGTGTAGAAATACGATTAAAAATACACACACACACACACACACACACACACACACACAATTGGTCTTTTGCCCTGCAGTCTCACTGAACTCACTAGTTCTAACAGCTTTTTTGGTGGATTCCTTTGGATTTTCCATAAATAAGATCACATTATATGCAGAGATGGTTTTACTTCTTTTCCAATCTGGATGCCTTTTTTGTTTCTTTTCCTTGCCTAATTGCTTGGTCTAGAATCCCCAGTACAATATTAAATAGAAGTGTTAACAGTAGACCTCTTTGCCTTCTTCCTGCTCTTAAGGGGTTTGGATTAACTTTAAAGATAACTATTTGCACTTACATGTCTTCTGATATTTACTCATCAGCATATTGAAATGTCTGTAGTTTTATTTGTGAAAGAATTATCAAAAGAGTGGAATGAGAGGAGTTAAACTTTGCAAATGTTTGAGAAATTATATTCCTTTAGAAGTGATACAGGGAGAATATGGAATGAGTACTTAATGGGTATAGTGTCTCCTTTTGAGGAGGTAATAAAAATACTTTGGAACTAGCTATGTGATGGCTGTATAACACTGTGAATTTATTAAAAGCCAGTGAATTGTACACTTTAAAATGGTTAACTTTGGGTTATGTGAATTTCACCTCAAAAAAAAAAGTGGCATAATTTTGTTAGAAAACAAACTTATAGATTTCCCAGTGAAAGGAAAATTTATTAAAATCTGCTTCATTTACTGGGCTTTTTTGGGCATGTTTCCTGGGCATTCTCTCCACTAAAAAATTAAGCTAGATTTTTATGTTATGAGTAGCTGAATGGTACCTTTAAGGAGTGTATCCTCTTCTGTCTTCATGAAAAACTGAGGAGTCTACAAATAGTAATATAGTCTCCTAACTCACGTAATCAAACAAGAATTCTGTGGACTAAAATTTAACGAAGTTTTGGTTCTTTTCCTTTTCAGAAGAATACAACTCTGAAATACCTAAGAATGACTGGAAACAAGATTGAAAATAAAGGTGGAATGTTTTTTGCTGCAATGCTGCAAATTAATTCATCCTTAGAAAAATTAGATCTGGGTGACTGTGATCTGGTGAGTAAAATGGTTATAAGAAATATTGCCTAGGTACTGCGTCATTCTCCCTGGAAACCAGGATAGGTAATTGTTAAAGAGACCAGCTAAATGACCATCTTAGGAATGATTAAGCTTTCCCCTAATATCAGAGAAAAAGGTTGTTTTTTTTTTTTATACACTATTAGGCATAATAGTGCTATTAATAAAATCAGATTGTATTTATTATAGAGGAATACTTAGAATAAAATTCTTCCTAAGCTTCCATCTATAACCCTTCTTAACCTATATGGGATCTTTTGAGAAAAAAGATTGTGGTGTTTTGTTGTTATTGTTGTTTCTTATTTAAAAAAATGCTACTTCATTAGAAAGCTTATATTCCAGTTGGGAAAACATCAATAAAGAGAAAAGTGCTACAAAGATTGCCAAGTAGGAGGTAATCTTCAGGATAGGGTAGTTTCTAATATCTGAGGAGGTAACACTGGTCATGAAGGATGAGGAAAAACTGCCTTGGAAAGCATCCATGGCAGAACATTCAAGTCAGGGGTCCAACACATACAGACTCTAAGATAGTGCTGCCCCAAGTGTTGTATGGGTGGCATTACTAATACAGACTGACGCGATTTTAATACTAATGTATTTATTTTTACAAATGCTTATTTTGAGGAATTTACTTATTTTAAGGTTTTCCATTTATAGTAGTGACAGTTTTAAAATAAGATGGAAAAGGTGAATTGACTTAATGGAAAACTATTAAGTAAATAATAAAACGGACACCCAAATATAGCAAAAATCATGAGAGGTACATGAGTAATGAAATACTGACTCCGCAGGTTTTAAGAACTCAAAAGCCAGAGTGGATGAGGGAGTTAAGAGTATCTCAAAATGAAGGTGGAGGTTTGCAGAGGCCAGATCCAGCAATGTTGTATGGGTTGCAGGTCATACATCAGGGGAAGAGGGGATTGCTATAAATATGTGTCATGGAAAGGCTTTGAGAAGTGACGTTATCTGATTGGTCCTTTAAAAAGATCTCTGGTTTCTCTGTTGGGGAATTAGAGAGTGACAGAGGAAGCTCACAGACCATTTAGGAAGTTACTACAGTAGTCCAGATGATGAGAAGGACTGGGGTTGGGGTGGTGGCACCCAGATGGGCTAATTTGAGACATCTTTTGGAGACAGAATCTCTTAAGACTTACTGATTAATTGGATGGGAGGGTGAGTGGAGTGGCAGAGTGCAAGGAAGCCCAGGTTTTCTGGTGTAACACCCGGGTGTGGTCGGTGGTGTCCATCACAGAAATGGGGAAGAATTAGGCCCTTCCAATAAGGTAAAGAGGGAGGCCTGTGGAAGCTGTGAAAAATGGATTAGTAAATCTTTGCCACAACTCACACAGAGGGTTCAAGTATGCATAACACTTGCAGTGTTCTCAGTAGTGCAGAGTGCTAGCTGGGACCCACGTGTGTATCTATGTATCTGAGGTCTGTCTGCAACACACAGTACCCTGAGGACTTAGGAGCAAACCTGGAGGTAAACATCCTAGGAAATGGACTGTGAAACTTTCAGAACTCCCCATCATGTTACAGATTTTAGGCCAGGGAGAAAAGAACACAGGGATCATTCATTTCTGAATTTGACCACGCAAGGTTTACAATTCAAAATAAAATTTATTTAATTGAATCCAGATTACTGATTTTGAAATAGGGACGTTAAATATGTTGTCAGTTTCCTTAATGAATTTATTGTTTTTAGGGAATGCAAAGTGTGATAGCATTTGCTACAGTCCTAACTCAAAACCAAACAATTAAGGGAATAAACCTAAACCGACCTATACTGTATGGTGAACAGGTATGTATTCAAAGTGATGACAGCTAATATTATATGTGAATAAAACGAAGGTACTATTTATTGAAGGTCATGTCAAGGTTCATGAATGCATTAAATTTTTAGAATTAACTGCATTTACAAACAAAAGCTTACTTGAAAAATTGAGTCATGATTTTAGATGTTGCTTATTTAAGCAGTAAACATGTCTTTTTTTTCTTGTAAACTCAGATTAACAGTGAGTAAACCTGTAGAGAGGCAAAGTAGTTCAGACAAAAATGATTAAAGTTTTATTTTTTTTTAAATTTTTTTAATGTTTATTTTTGAGAGAGAGAGAGAGAACGAACAAGTGGGAGAGAGGCAGGGAGAGAGGAAGACACACAATCCAAAGCAGGTTCCAGGCTCTGAGCTGTCAGCACAGAGCCCCATGTGTGATCTCACCCACAAACCGTGAGATCATGACCTAAGCTGAAGCCGGATGCTTAACCTACTGAGCCACCCAGGTGCCCCCAAATGATTCAAGTTTTAAAGGCTGGATTATAAAAGCTCAGTGTAAATTGTTTTGTTGTCTATTGGTATCACTAAACCACTTTTGAAGTTATGAGTAATAATGGCAGAATGTGAGTGAATAGCAGCCTGGGAAGTCTGGACTTGATCCTATAGGTAAGCTACCTACTGGAGACAAGATGAGGGAAAACATGGTACCTGCTGTCAAGGCTTCTCCTTATTCCTTTAACATTCTTTTAGAAGTGGCAGAGAAGGTTCTCAGATTGAGGATGTGACATATGAAGGCTAAATCAAAATTTTCTGGATTAAAGCCTCAAAGAAATAAGTGTGTTAAACTATATGAAATCACATCAGAAGCATGATTCCTCTTGTGTCGAGTGTTGTCATTCCCAAATCTGAGAATTATGAAAAGCCCAAAGGCCTTTTTCAGGTCCAAGCCCTTGCTCTCAGCCCGGTGCTGAGAGTTTAGCCAGTCAGGTAAACTCTAGCCTGCTTTCTATTCCTAAGGCAGCCACCACCCTCTCTCTCCCTGTGAGCACTAGTTTCTTCAGTGGCCATAGAGTAGAATCCTCATGTGCTTCCTCATACTGTGCTGTTCCCAAACATAAGCCTGCAAACCTGTTCCATTTAATGAATTCCATTTATCTGGGGAGCTTGGAAAGATACTGATGCCAGGCATCATCTTAGGCAAATTGTCAAACTCAGCGCATTGACCTAAAAACTCTTTACTATTTCTGATTCTAGTTCCGTCCCTTAATAAGGGTGGTCACTCGACCGAATTTCTTGACCTAAAAAAAAAATGCAAAGCATAAAACACAAATATGTATCATGTCCTCTGTTTCAGGCACCATGCAGAGCAATATTTGGCCCCGTAAGTGATCAGTTTGCATTTGTTAAGATCCGAAACTATAGCTTCCTTTGGGTGTATCTATTTCAGTGTCAGCAATAATTTAAATAAGATACAGGATTACAGAACACTGAATAATAATAAATGCTTTGCAGTGTTCTATAGAACACTTATTTGGGGCCATGTACTTTTTTGTTAATTCTGTGAGGGAAGTAGAATTTTATCTGTTCTACAGGAAAGGAAACTGAGACTCAGCTAGATGAAATAATTTGCTCAAAGTCCTACAGCTAGTATAATGCAAGTATCTGGACAGTTTTAAGGGTATTTTGAGAGCAAGAGAGCGCACGCAAACAGGGAAGGGGTAGAGAGAGAGGGAGAGAGAGATCCCAAGCGGGCTCTGCACTGTATGCAGAGAGCCCGTTGTGGGGCTTGAACTCATGAACCGTGAGATCGTGACCTGAGCCGAAATCAAGAGTCAGACACTTTATCGACTGAGCCACCCAGGCACCCCTGGACAGTTTTATTATAAAGCTCATATACTTTTATTATAAAACTCATGTACTATCTGCTATTGCCACGTGGTCTCGTGTAACTTTTAAAGTTTTTCTCAAAGTAGGTTTTTCTCAGAGTATTATGTAGAAGTACGTAATTTGAGCATAGTTATCCATGTTTGTATTCAGCATTTCCAATGACTGTAAAACTTCTTATAAATACAGCAATCAAGCAAGAGGACTTCTTACCATAAAATACTCTGACCCATTCATTTCAAGACTCTGACTCTTAAAAATTTAAAGTGCTTGGTATTCAAATCCTCATTGAGGCTATATACCTTTTGCCTGGAAGCAGCTAGATTTTGGAATTAAAAATTAAGTCTTCCAGTGACTAGAAGAGTAAAACATATTTAGAAATTTGGGATGATTATAAAAGGCAAGAACTAGATATCACAGGATTAATGAGTGTTTTTAAAAGAATCAACATTGGGAAATGTGTATTTTGTCTAAAGACTATGAAGAGTAGGAATCAAGAGAAAAGTTCAGGAACATATGGAGGGTGTAAGAAAAATTTAGAGACCGAGAGGACAACAATAAGGGGGCTTAATATGCTCAATACGTCATGGGACCAGTTTTTTTTTTTTTCCCCCACCTGGAATGATTGTTTAGGATTATGCCTTTTTCAAACCAGCCTCTTTTACTTTACATCACTT